>NC_087396.1:5905000-5942500 GCF_031307605.1 Tribolium castaneum | reverse complement strand
GGGGCAGATGCAAAACCACATATTACCATATAAAGCGTTGTTTTAAAGCAAAGTATTACCTTTTGCAACAAGAAATTTCACGTCAAAGAAACTGAAAACTTCGTATCCATACATAAATATCTAATTACGTATCAGTTTAGGCAAATACAGCTTATTTTAAACGATTCCTTGCTATAAACAAGAAAAATTTTATCAAGCATATTGAAAACGTCTTATTCTCGAAAATAAGAGCAAATTATGTATCAGTTTTAACAAAAGCGGATTACTCTGTTTGATTCTATGCTTAGAGTAGAGTAAACTACTATAAAACGTAATGAAAACTATATATTCAAGCTCAAAAGAACAAATTACGTTATAGTTTTGACAAAAAAAAATATTTCGGACGATTACATACTTCGAAGTAAGCAAACTTTAATTGAACATGTGCAAAAGCTAATACTTTGCTTTAAAATAATGATTTATGTGGTAATATGGTATTTTGCATCTGTCCTATAAAAGTTTACCCGTTTCGCTCCATTGAATCATTAGAAATAAATTATTTTGACACAATTTCTTTGTTTTTTGAAATTTCTTGTTGCAAAAGGTAATAATTTGCTTTAAAACAACGCTTTATATTGTAATATGTGGTTTTGCATCTGCCCCATAAAAGTTCATTAGTTTCGAATCATAAAATCATTTGAAATAAACAGTGCTGTTCAAAACTATAACGTAAATTATTTCTTTGAGACGAAATTTAAAGTTTTTATTAAGTTTTATACAAGTTTACTCTATTCTAAGTAAAGGAGTAATCAGGATAAATTGCTTTTATCTAGAGTAATATGTAATTTGCAGTTTTCAGCCAGAATAAGACGTTTTTAATCTTTTTAATGTAAGTTTTTGTATTCAAAACAAAGGATCGTCTAAAGTAAGCAGTTTTTGTTCAGATTGAAACGTAATTCGAATTTCTGTGCCTGAATAAGGGGTTTTCAGTTACTTTGATGTAAGGTTTCATGTTTGTAACAATGAATTAACGAAAATAATTGGTTTTTATCCAAACTGTGGCATGAATCATTTTTAAAAGGCGAAATAAGATGTTTTTCCTCTGTACAGTGAAAGTTTACTCGTTTCAAAGCATAGAACCGTTTTAAATTAACAGCTCTCGTTAAGACTATAACGCAAATCTTTTGTTTTGTGCTAAAATAAGACGTTTTTAGTCAGTTTGATATAAGTTTTCTTGTTCAAAGCAAAATATTGTCGAAAATCAACCGTTTTTGTCTAAACTGATACAAAATTCGGTGGTTTGTGTCCGAATACAAAGTTTTCAGATTCTTTAATGTTAGGTTTGCTGCTTCTAACAAAGAATCAACAAAAATATTTTGTTTTAATACAAACTGCAATATAAAATGTCTTTATAGGACAAAACATGATGTTTGGCATCTGTTTAATAAAAATTTACTCGTTTGGAAGCATAGAATCATTCCAAATAAGCTATTCTCGTCGAAACTATAATGTAATTAGTATTTTGTGCTAGAATACAGCGTTTTTGTTAGATTTATTAACAATTTTGTCTATTTTAAGCAATAAAACGAATAGGATTAGCTGCCTTTATCCGAAGTGATACATAAATTGCTCTTTTATGACAGATTAATACGTTTTTAATCTGTTCTATGTAAGTTTTCTTGTTCAAAGCAAAAGATCGTCTAAAATAAGCCGTTTTTGTTTGAACTGATAAACAATTCAGACTGAGACTCAACAAAAATAATTTGTTTTAATCCAAACTGATACTTTTTGACCCTATAAGAGTCCTATAAGAGTCCGAGATACGCCGATCTCGTCAAGTCTTTAACGTAATTCGTTTTTTTGTGTCAGAATACGACGTTTTCTGTCTGTTTAATATAAGTTTTTAATAATAATAATAATAACAATAATAATAATAATAATAATAATAATAATAATAGTAATAATAATAATAATATTAATAATAATAATAATGAAAATAATAATAGTAATAAAAGTAAGCTTAGTTTTCTAAGCAAAAATGAAGCTTATTTTGTGTGTTATATGAGCGTTTTCTCATTTCTATGCAAGAAATCATCTGTGATCTGTGTTTTTAGGCAACAAATTGTCTAAAATTAATATCTCATTTTAAAACTGGTATAAAAACATTTACTATACAAAAGTTATAATCAGTTTTTAATAATAATAAAATTAATAATAATAATAATAATAATAATAATAATAATAATAATAATAATAATAATAATAATAATAGTAATAGTAACATAAGTAATAATAATAATAATACTTTTAATAAGGAAAAATGGAGCTTATTTTGTGTGTTACATGAGCGTTTTCTCATTTCTATGCAAAAGATCATGTGTGATCTGTGTTTTTAGGCAATCTAATCCATTTTATAGTTTTTAATATTTAACAAAAATTTGCTTTAAAATAAAATGTTTGAAAAACTGAAATTAAACTAAATTAATTGTGTCTAACACTTTAGTAGAGGAAAAAGGAGGAGACAAAAAAGTCACTAAATGTTTCAGAGTCGTCTTTAGTCGTCATATTAATAATAATAACATTAATAATAATAATACTAATAGTACTAAATTTGCTTATATGCAAACGCTTAATTAAGGTAACAGTTTTTTGGTTTCTTGCTTATATCTCGAAAACAGTTACTCCTATCAATTTTTATCTTTTTTTCAAAATTAAAGCTGATAAAATTTCCTACAAAATAGTTATTTGCATTTTTTTGTAGGACCAACCATAAGCGAGTTATAGAGTTGGATATAAATAATCTTTAACAAAAATTTGCTTTAAAATAAAATGTTTGAAAAACCGAAATTAAACTAAACTAAGACTAACACATTAGTAGAGGTAAAAGAAGACATAAAAGTCACCAAAGTCTTGAGAGTCGTTTTTAGTCGTCATATTAATAACAATAACATTAATAATAATAATACTAATATTACTAAATTTGCTTATATGCAAGCGCTTAATTAAGGTAACAGTTTTTTGGTTTCTTGCTTATATCTCGAAAACAGTTACTCCTATCAATTTTTAAATTTTTACTAAAATTAAAGCAAGCTGATAAAATTTTGTACAAAATAGTAATTTGCATTTTTCATGTAGGACTAACCATAAGCGAGATATAAGTTTGAAAATAATTAATATTTAAAAAAAAAGTGCTTTAACAGAAAATGTCTTGTGATTTAAAATACACTTAATTTAATGGGTCCAATACTTTATTAGAAGAAAAAGGAGGAGGCATAACAGTCACTAAAGTCTTCAGAGACGATTTTAAATGCTGCATTTTTGTCTTTGTCTCAAACATTGAAAACTGAATTACATTTTTGTTCAGTAACAGTTACAGTTTTCTTATTGGTTTTTTGCTTATATCTCGAAAACAGTTACTCCTATAAAAATAAAAATAAATAAAATGTTTGAAAAACCGAAATTAAACTAAATTAATTAAGACTAACACTTTAGTAGAGGAAAAAAGAGAAGACATAAAAGTCACCAAAGTCTTGAGAGTCGTTTTTAGTCGTCATATTAATAACAATAACATTAATAATAATAATACTAATATTACTAAATTTGCTTATATGCAAGCGGTTAATTAAGGTAACAGTTTCTTGCTTATATCTCAAAAACAGTTACTCCTATCAATTGTTATCTTTTTACTAAAATTAAAGCTGATAAAATTTCCTACAAAATATTTATTTGCATTTTTTATGTAGGACTAACCATAAGCGAGATATAAGTTTGAAAATAATTAATATTTAAAAAAAAAGTGCTTTAACAGAAAATGTCTTGTGATTTAAAATACACTTAATTTATTGGGTCCAATACTTTATTAGAAGAAAAAGGAGGTGACATAAAAGTCACTGAAGTCTTCAGAGTCGTTTTTAAATGCTGCATTTTCGGCTTCGTCTCAAACATTGAAAACTGAATTACATTTTTGTTAAGTAACTGTAACAGTTTTCACTTTGGTTTTTTGCTTATATCTCAAAAACACCAAAATAGTTATTTACACTTTTCTTGTAGGACCAAGCATAAGCAAGTTATAGAGTTGGATATAAATAATATTAAACAAAAATTTGCTTTAAAATAAAATGTTTGAAAAACCGAAATTAAACTAAATTAATTGTGTCTAACACTTTAGTAGAGGAAAAAGGAGGAGACATAAAAGTCACTAAACTCTTCAGAATCGTCTTTAGTCGTCATATTAATAACAATAACATTAATAACAACAATACTATTAGTACTAAATTTGCTTATATGCAAGCGCTTAATTAAGGTAACAGTTTTTTTGTTGTTTGCTTATATCTCGAAAACAGTTACTCCTATCAGTTTTTACCTTTTCACCAAAATTAAAGCTGATAAAATTTCCTTCAAAATCGTTATTTGCATTTTTCATGTAGAACTAACCATAAGCAAGATATAAGTTTGAAAATAATTAATAATTAAAAAAAATGTGCTTTAACAGAAAATGTCTTGTGATTTAAAATACACTTAATTTATTGGGTCCAATACTTAATTAGAAGAAAAAGGAGGTGACAGTAAATGCTACATTTTCGTCTTCGTCTCAAACATTAAATACTGAATTACATTTTTGTTTAGTAACTGTTACAGTTTTCACTTTGGTTTTTTGTTTATATCTCGAAAACAGTTACTCCTATCAATTTTTATCTTTCCTTCAAAATTAAAGCTGATAAAATTTTTTACAAAATAGTTTTTTGCATTTTTTTGTAGGACCAACTATAAGCGAGTTATAGAGTTGGATATAAATAATCTTTAACAAAAATTTGATATAAAAATAAAAAAAGATAAAAATTGATAGGAGTAACTGTTTTCGAGATATAAGCAAGAAACCAAAAAACTGTTACCTTAATTAAGCGTTTGCATATTAGCTAATTTAGTACTAATAGTATTATTATTATTAATGTTATTGTTAATAATATGACGACTAAAGACGACTCTGAAACCTTTAGTGACTTTTATGTCTTCTTCTTTTTCCTCTACTAAAGTGTTAGACACAATTAATTTAGTTTAATTTCAGTATTTCAAACATTTTATTTTAAAGCAAATTTTTGTTAAATATTATTTATATTCATCTCTATAACTCGCTTATGCTTGGTCCTACAAGAAAAATGCAAATAACTATTTTGTAGGAAATTTTATCAGCTTTAATTTTAGTAAAAAGATAAAAATTGATAGGAGTAACTGTTTTCGAGATATAAGCAAGAAACCAAAAAACTGTTACCTTAATAAAGCGCTTGCATATAAGCAAATTTAGTACTATTAGTATTATTATTATTAATGTTATTGTTATTAAAATGACGACTAAAAACGACTCTGAAGACTTTGGTGACTTTTATGTCTTCTCCTTTTTCCTATACTAAAGTGTTAGACTCAATTAATTTAGTTTAATTTCGGTTTTTCAAACATTTTATTTTAAAGCAAATTTTTGTTGACGATTATTTATATCCAACTCTATAACTCGCTTATGGTTGGTCTTACAAAAGAAATGCAAACAACTATTTTGTAGGAAATTTTATCAGCTTTAATTTTAGTAAAAAGATAAAAATTTATAGGAGTAACTGTTTTCGAGATATAAGCAAGAAACCAAAACACTGTTATCTTAATTAAGCGTTTGCATATAAGCAAATTTAGTACTATTAGTATTATTATCATTAATGTTATTGTTATTAATATGACGACTAAAAACGACTCTGAAACCTTTAGTGACTTTTATGTCTTTTTCTTTTTCCTCTACTAAAGTGTTAGACACAATTAAATTAGTTTAATTTCAGTTTTTCAAACATTTTATTTTAAAGCAAATTTTTGTTAAATATTATTTATATCCAACTCTATAACTCGCTTATGGTTGGTCCTACAAGAAAAATGCAAATAACGATTTTGTAGGAAATTTTATCAGCTTTAATTTTGAAATAAAGATAAAAATTGATAGGAGTAACAGTTTTCGAGATATAAGCAAAAAACCAATAAGAAAACTGTAACTGTTACTGAACAAAAATGTAATTCAGTTTTCAATATTTGAAACGAAGACGAAAATGCAGCATTTAAAATCGACTCTGAAGACTTCAGTGACTTTTATGTCACCTCCTTTTTCTTCTAATAAACTATTGGACCCAATAAATTAAGTGTATTTTAAATCCCAAGACATTTTCTGTTAAAACACTTTTTTTTTAAATATTAATTATTTTCAAACTTATATCTCGCTTATGGTTAGTCCTACATGAAAAATGCAAATAAGTATTTTGTAGGAAATTTTATCAGCTTTAATTTTGGTGAAAAAGTAAAAATTGATAGAAGTAACTGTCAAAACTATAACGTAATTTGTTCTTTTGAGCTTGAATATAGAGTTTTCATTACGTTTTATAGTAGTTTACTCTACTCTAAGCATAGAATCAAACAGAGTAATCCGCTTTTGTTAAAACTGATACATAATTTGCTCTTATTTTCGAGAATAAGACATTTTCAATATGTTTGATAAAATTTTTCTTGTTTATAGCAAGGAATCGTTTAAAATAAGCTGTATTTGCCTAAACTGATACGTAATTCGATATTTGTGCATGGATACGATGTTTTCAGTTTCTTTGACGTGAAATTTCTTGTTGCAAAAGGTAATAATTGGCTTTAAAACAACGCTTTATATGGTAATATGTGGTTTTGCATCTGCCCCATAAAAGTTCATTAGTTTCGAATCATAAAATCGTTTGAAATAAACAGTGCTGGTCAAAACTATAACGTAAATTATTTCTTTGAGAAGAAATTTAAAGTTTTCATTAAGTTTTATACAAGTTTACTCTATTCTAAGGAAAGGAGTAATCAGGATAAATTGCTTTTATCTAGAGTAATATATAATTTGCAGTTATCAGCCAGAATAAGACGTATTTATTCTTTTTAATGTAAGTTTTTGTATTTAAAACAAAGGATCGTCTAAAGTAAGCAGTTTTTGTCCTGACTGAAGCGTAATTCGAATTTCTGTGCCTGAATAAGGGGTTTTCAGTTACTTTGATGTAAGGTTTCATGTTTGTAACAATGAATTAACGAAAATAATTGGTTTTTATCCAAATTGTGGCATGAATCGTTTTTAAAAGGCGAAATAAGATGTTTTTCCGCTGTACAGTGAAAGTTTACTCGTTTCAAAGCATAGAACCGTTTGAAATTAACAGCTCTCGTTAAGACTATAACGCAAATCTTTTGTTTTGTGCTAAAATAAGACGTTTTTAGTCAGTTTGATATAAGTTTTCTTGTTCAAAGCAAAATATTGTCGAAAATCAACCGTTTTTGTCTAAACTGATACAAAATTCGGTGGTTTGTGTCCGAATACAAAGTTTTCAGATTCTTTAATGTTAGGTTTGCTGCTTCTAACAAAGAATCAACGAAAATATTTTGTTTTAATACAAACTGCAATATAAAATGTCTTTATAGGACAAAACATGATGTTTGGCATCTGTTTAATAAAAATTTACTCGTTTGGAAGCATAGAATCATTCCAAATAAGCTATTCTCGTCGAAACTATAATGTAATTAGTATTTTGTGCTAGAATACAGCGTTTTTGTTAGATTTATTAACAATTTTGTCTATTTTAAGCAATGAAACGAATAGGATTAGCTGTCTTTATTCAAAGTGATACATAAATTGCTCTTTTATGCCAGATTAATACCTTTTTAGTCTGTTCGACGTAAGTTTTCTTGTTCAAAGCAAAAGATCGTCTAAAATAAGCCGTTTTTGTTTGAACTGATAAACAATTCAGACTGAGACTCAACAAAAATAATTTGTTTTAATCCACACTGATACTTTTTGACCCTATAAGAGTCCTATAAGAGTCCGAGATACGCCGTTCTCGTCAAGTCTATAACGTAATTCGTTTTTTTGTGTCAGAATACGACGTTTTCTGTCTGTTTAATATGTTTTTAATAATAATAATAACAATAATAATAATAATAATAATATTAATAATATTAATAATAGTAATAATAATAATAATATTAATAATAATAATGAAAATAATAATAGTAATAATAATAGTAATAAAAGTAAGCTTAGTTTTCTAAGCAAAAATGAAGCTTATTTTGTGTGTTGTATGAGCGTTTTCTCATTTCTATGCAAGAAATCATCTGTGATCTGTGTTTTTAGGCAAGAAATTGTCTAAAATTAATAACTCATTTTAAAACTGGTATAAAAACATTTACTATACAAAAGTTAATAATAATAATAATAATAATAATAATAATAATAATAATAATAGTAATAATAATAATAATAGTAATAAAAGTAAGCTTAGTTTTCTAAGCAAAAATAAAGCTTATTTTGTGTGTTATATGAGCGTTTTCTCATTTCTATGCAAGAGATCATCTGTGATCTGTGTTTTTAGGCAAGAAATTGAATAAAATTAAAAACTCATTTTAAAACTGGTATAAAAACATTTACTATACAAAAGTTAATAATAATAATAATAATAATAATAATGATAATAATAATAATAATAATAATAATAATAATAATAATAATAATAATAATAATAATAATAATAATAATAATAATAATAATAATAATAATAATAATAATGATAATAATACTTATAATAATGAATTTCTTTCTAAATTAAAGCTTAGTTTTTCTAAGCAAAAATGATGCTTATTTTGTGTTATCTGAGCGTTTTCTCATTTCTATGCAAGAGATCATCTGTGATCTGTGTTTTTAGGCAAGAAATTGTCTAAAATTAATAACTCATTTTAAAACTGGTATAAAAACATTTACTATACAAAAGTTATAATCGGTTTTTAATACTATTAGTATTATTATTATTAATGTTATTGTTATTAATATGACGACTAAAAACGATTCTGAAGTCTTTGGTGACTTTTATGTCTTTTTCTTTTTTCTCTACTAAAGTGTTAGACACAATTAATTTAGTTTAATTTCAGTATTTCAAACATTTTATTTTTAAGCAAGTTTTTGTTAAATATTATTTATATCCAACTTTATAACTCGCTTATGGTTGGTCCTACAAGAAAAATGCAAATAACTATTTTGTAGGAAATGTTATCAGCTTTAATTTTGAAAGAAAGGTAAAAATTGATAGGAGTAACTGTTTTCGAGATATAAGCAAAAAACCAATGTAAAAACTATTACCGTTTCAGAACAAAAATGTAATTCAGTTTTCAATGTTTGAGACGAAGACGAAAATGCAGCATTTAAAATCGACTCTGAAGACTTCAGTGACTTATATGTCACCCCCTTTTTTTCTAATAAAGTATTGGACCTAATAAATTAAGTGTATTTTAAATCACAAGACATTTTCTGTTAAAGCACTTCTTTTTTAAATATTAATTATTTTCAATCTTATATCTCGCTTATGGTTAGTCCTACATAAAAAATGCAAATAATTATTTTGTAGGAAATTTTATCAGCTCGAATTTTAGTAAAAAGATAAAAGTTGATAGGAGTAACTGTTTTCGAGATATGAGCAAGAAACCAAAACACTGTTACCTTAATTAAGCGTTTGCATTTAAGCAAATTTAGTACTATTAGTATTATTATTATTAATGTTATTGTTATTAATATGACGATTAAAGACAACTTTGAAACCTTTAGTGACTTTTATGTCTTCTTCTTTTTCCTCTACTAAAGTGTTAGACACAATTAAATTAGTTTAATTTCAGTTTTTCAAACATTTTATTTTAAAGCAAATTTTTGTTAAATATTATTTATATCCAACTCTATAACTCGCTTATGGTTGGTCCTACAAGAAAAATGCAAATAACTATTTTGTAGGAAATTTTATCAGCTTTAATTTTGACAGAAAGATAAAAATTGATAGGAGTAACTGTTTTCGAGATATAAGCAAAAAACCAATAAGAAAACTGTGACTGTTACTGAACAAAAATGTAATTCAGTTTTCAATGTTTGAGACGAAGACGAAACTGCAGCATTTAAAAACGACTCTGAAGACTTCAGTGACTTTTATGTCACTTATTTTTTCTTCTAATAAAGTATTGGACCCAATAAATTAAGTGTATTTTAAATCACAAAACATTTTCTGTTAAAGCACTTCTTTTTTAAATATTAATTGTTTTCAATCTTATATCTCGCTTATGGTTAGTCCTACATAAAAAATGCAAATAACTATTTTGTAGGAAATTTTATCAGCTTAAATTTTAGTAAAAAAATAAAAATTGATAGGAGTAACTGTTTTCGAGATATGAGCAAGAAACCAAAACACTGTTACCTTAATTAAGCGTCTGCATATAAGCAAATTTAGTACTATTAGTATTATTATTATTAATGTTATTGTTATTAATATGACGATTAAAGACAACTTTGAAACCTTTAGTGACTTTTATGTCTTCTTCTTTTTCCTCTACTAAAGTGTTAGACACAATTAAATTAGTTTAATTTCAGTTTTTCAAACATTTTATTTTAAAGCAAATTTTTGTTAAATATTATTTATATCCAACTCTATAACTCGCTTATGGTTGGTCCTACAAGAAAAATGCAAATAACTATTTTGTAGGAAATTTTATCAGCTTTAATTTTGACAGAAAGATAAAAATTGATAGGAGTAACTGTTTTCGAGATATAAGCAAAAAACCAATAAGAAAACTGTGACTGTTACTGAACAAAAATGTAATTCAGTTTTCAATGTTTGAGACGAAGACGAAACTGCAGCATTTAAAAACGACTCTGAAGACTTCAGTGACTTTTATGTCACTTCCCTTTTCTTCTAAAAAAGTATTGGACCCAATAAATTAAGTGTATTTTGAATCACAAGACATTTTCTGTTAAAGCACTTTTTTTTAAATATTAATTATTTTCAATCATATATCTCGCTTATGGTTAGTCCTACATGAAAAATGCAAATAACTATTTTGTAGGAAATTTTATCAGCTTTAATTTTAGTAAAAAGATAAAAATTGATAGGAGTAACTGTTTTCGAGATATAAGCAAGAAACCAAAACACTGTTACCTTAATTAAGCGTTTGCATATAAGCAAATTTAGTACTATTAGTATTATTATTATTAATGTTATTGTTATTACTATTACGATTAAAGACAACTTTGAAACCTTTAGTGACTTTTATGTCTTCTTCTTTTTCCTCTACTAAAGTGTTAGACACAATTAAATTAGTTTAATTTCAGTTTTTCAAACATTTTATTTTAAAGCAAATTTTTGTTAAATATTATTTATATCCAACTCTATAACTCGCTTATGGTTGGTCCTACAAGAAAAATGCAAATAACTATTTTGTAGGAAATTTTATCAGCTTTAATTTTGAAAAAATGATAAAAATTGATAGGAGTAACTGTTTTCGAGATATAAGCAAAAAACCAATAAGAAAACTGTGACTGTTACTGAACAAAAATGTAATTCATTTTTCAATGTTTGAGACGAAGACGAAACTGCAGCATTTAAAAACGACTCTGAAGACTTCAGTGACTTTTATGTCACTTCCTTTTTCTTCTAATAAAGTATTGGACCCAATAAATTAAGTGTATTTTAAATCACAAGACATTCTCTGTTAAAGCACTTTTTTTTTAAATATTAATTATTTTCAATCATATATCTCGCTTATGGTTAGTCCTACATGAAAAATGCAAATAACTATTTTGTAGGAAATTTTATCAGCTTGAATTTTAGTAAAAAGATAAAAATTGATAGGAGTAACTGTTTTCGAGATATAAGCAAGAAACCAAAACACTGTTACCTTAATTAAGCGTTTGCATATAAGCAAATTTAGTACTATTAGTATTATTATTATTAATGTTATTGTTATTAATATGACAACTAAAGACAACTCTGAAACCTTTAGTGACTTTTATGTCTTTTCCTTTTTTCTCTACTAAAGTGTTAGACACAGTTAAATTAGTTTAATTTCAGTTTTTCAAACATTTTATTTTAAAGCAAATTTTTGTTAAATATTATTTATATCCAACTCTATAACTCGCTTATGGTTGGTCCTACAAGAAAAATGCAAATAACTATTTTGTAGAATATTTTATCAGCTTTAATTTTGAAAGAAAGACAAAAATTCATAGGAGTAACTGTTTTCGAGATATAAGCAAGAAACCAAAAAACTGTTACCTTAATAAAGCGCTTGCATATAAGCAGATTTAGTACTATTAGTATTATTATTATTAATGTTATTGTTATTAATATGACGACTAAAAACGATTCTGAAAACTTTGGTGACTTTTATGTCTCTTTCTTTTTTCTCTACTAAAGTGTTAGACACAATTAATTTAGTTTAATTTCAGTATTTCAAACATTTTATTTTTAAGCAAGTTTTTGTTAAATATTATTTATATCCAACTTTATAACTCGCTTATGGTTGGTCCTACAAGAAAAATGCAAATAACTATTTTGTAGGAAATGTTATCAGCTTTAATTTTGAAAGAAAGATAAAAATTGATAGGAGTAACTGTTTTCGAGATATAAGCAAAAAACCAAAGTAAAAACTGTTACCGTTTCAGAACAAAAATGTAATTCAGTTTTCAATGTTTGAGACGAAGACGAAAATGCAGCATTTAAAATCGACTCTGAAGACTTCAGTGACTTATATGTCACCCCCTTTTTTTTTAATAAAGTATTGGACTTAATAAATTAAGTGTATTTTAAATCACAAGACATTTTCTGTTAAAGCACTTCTTTTTTAAATATTAATTATTTTCAATCTTATATCTCGCTTATGGTTAGTCCTACACAAAAAATGCAAATAACTATTTTGTAGGAAATTTTATCAGCTTGAATTTTAGTAAAAAGATAAAAATTGATAGGAGTAACTGTTTTCGAGATATGAGCAAGAAACCAAAACACTGTTACCTTAATTAAGCGTTTGCATATAAGCAAATTTAGTACTATTAGTATTATTATTATTAATGTTATTGTTATTAATATGACGATTAAAGACAACTTTGAAACTTTTAGTGGCTTTTATGTCTTCTTCTTTTTCCTCTACTAAAGTGTTAGACACAATTAAATTAGTTTAATTTCAGTTTTTCAAACATTTTATTTTAAAGCAAATTTTTGTTAAATATTATTTATATCCAACTCTATAACTCGCTTATGGTTGGTCCTACAAGAAAAATGCAAATAACTATTTTGTAGGAAATTTTATCAGCTTTAATTTTGAAAGAAAGATAAAAATTGATAGGAGTAACTGTTTTCGAGATATAAGCAAAAAACCAATAAGAAAACTGTGACTGTTACTGAACAAAAATGTAATTCGGTTTTCAATGTTTGAGACGAAGACGAAACTGCAGCATTTAAAACGACTCTGAAGACTTCAGTGACTTTTATGTCACTTCCTTTTTTTTCTAATAAAGTATTGGACCCAATAAATTAAGTGTATTTTAAATCACAAGACATTTTCTGTTAAAGCACTTTTTTTTTAAATATTAATTATTTTCAATCATATATCTCGCTTATGGTTAGTCCTACATGAAAAATGCAAATAACTATTTTGTAGGAAATTTTATCAGCTTGAATTTTAGTAAAAAGATAAAAATTGATAGGAGTAACTGTTTTCGAGATATAAGCAAGAAACCAATACACTGTTACCTTAATTAAGCGTTTGCATATAAGCAAATTTAGTACTATTAGTATTATTATTATTAATGTTATTGTTATTAATATGACAACTAAAGACAACTCTGAAACCTTTAGTGACTTTTATGTCTTTTCCTTTTTTCTCTACTAAAGTGTTAGACACAGTTAAATTAGTTTAATTTTAGTTTTTCAAACATTTTATTTTAAAGCAAATTTTTGTTAAATATTATTTATATCCAACTCTATAACTCGCTTATGGTTGGTCCTACAAGAAAAATGCAAATAACTATTTTGTAGAATATTTTATCAGCTTTAATTTTGAAAGAAAGACAAAAATTCATAGGAGTAACTGTTTTCGAGATATAAGCAAGAAACCAAAAAACTGTTACCTTAATAAAGCGCTTGCATATAAGCAGATTTAGTACTATTAGTATTATTATTATTAATGTTATTGTTATTAATATGACGACTAAAAACGATTCTGAAGACTTTGGTGACTTTTGTCTTTTTCTTTTTTCTCTACTAAAGTGTTAGACACAATTAATTTAGTTTAATTTCAGTATTTCAAACATTTTATTTTTAAGCAAGTTTTTGTTAAATATTATTTATATCCAACTTTATAACTCGCTTATGGTTGGTCCTACAAGAAAAATGCAAATAACTATTTTGTAGGAAATGTTATCAGCTTTAATTTTGAAAGAAAGATAAAAATTGATAGGAGTAACTGTTTTCGAGATATAAGCAAAAAACCAAAGTAAAAACTGTTACCGTTTCAGAACAAAAATGTAATTCAGTTTTCAATGTTTGAGACGAAGACGAAAATGCAGCATTTAAAATCGACTCTGATGACTTCAGTGACTTATATGTCACCCCCATTTTTTTTTAATAAAGTATTGGACCTAATAAATTAAGTGTATTTTAAATCACAAGATATTTTCTGTTAAAGCACTTCTTTTTTAAATATTAATTATTTTCAATCTTATATCTCGCTTATGGTTAGTCCTACATAAAAAATGCAAATAACTATTTTGTAGGAAATTTTATCAGCTTGAATTTTAGTAAAAAGATAAAAATTGATAGGAGAAACTGTTTTCGAGATATGAGCAAGAAACCAAAACACAGTTACCTTAATTAAGCGTTTGCATATTAGCAAATTTAGTACTATTAGTATTATTATTATTAATGTTATTGTTATTAATATGACGATTAAAGACAACTTTGAAACCTTTAGTGACTTTTATGTCTTCTTCTTTTTCCTCTACTAAAGTGTTAGACACAATTAATTTAGTTTAATGCCGGTTTTTCAAGCATTTTATTTTAAAGCAAATTTTTGTTAAATATTATTTATATCCAACTCTATAACTCGTTTATGCTTGGTCCTACAAAAAAAAGCAAATAACTATTTTGTAGGAAATTTTATTAGCTTTAATTTTGAAAAAAAGATAAAAATTGATAGGAGTAACTGTTTTCGAGATATAAGCAAGAAACCAAAAAAATGTTACGTTAATTAAGCGTTTGCATATAAGCAAATTTAGTACTATTAGTATTATTATTATTAATGTTATTGTTATTAATATGACGACTAAAGACGACTCTGAAACATTTAGTGACTTTTATGTCTTCTCCTTTTTCCTCTACTAAAGTGTTAGACACATTTAATTTAGTTTAATTCCGGTTTTTCAAGCATTTTATTTTAAAGCAAATTTTTGTTAAATATTATTTATATCCAACTCTATAACTCGTTTATGCTTGGTCCTACAAGAAAAATGTAAATAACTATTTTGTTGGAAATTTTATCAGCTTTAATTTTGAAAGAAAGATAAAATTTGATAGGAGTAACTGTTTTCGAGATATAAGCAAAAAACCAATAAGAAAACTGTAACTGTTACTGAACAAAAATGTAATTCAGTTTTCAATGTTTGAGACGAAGTCAAAAATGCAGCATTTAAAAACGACTCTGAAGACTTCAGTGACTTTTATGTCACCTCCTTTTTCTTCTAATAAAGTATTGGACCCAACAAATTAAGTGTATTTTAAATCACAAGACATTTTCTGTTAAAACACTTTTTTTTAATTAATTATTATTTTCAAACTTATATCTCGCTTATGGTTAGTTCTACATGAAAAATGCAAATAACTATTTTGTAGGAAATTTTATCACCTTTAATTTTGGTGAAAAAGTAAAAATTGATAGGAGTAACTGTTTTCGAGATATAAGCAAGAAACCAAAACACTGTTACCTTAATTAAGCGTTTGCATATAAGCAAATTTAGTACTATTAGTATTATTATTATTAATGTTATTGTTATTAATATGACAACTAAAGACAACTCTGAAACCTTTAGTGACTTTTATGTCTTTTCCTTTTTTCTCTACTAAAGTGTTAGACACAGTTAAATTAGTTTAATTTCAGTTTTTCAAACATTTTATTTTAAAGCAAATTTGTGTTAAATATTATTTATATCCAACTCTATAACTCGCTTATGGTTGGTCCTACAAGAAAAATGCAAATAACTATTTTGTAGAATATTTTATCAGCTTTAATTTTGAAAGAAAGACAAAAATTCATAGGAGTAACTGTTTTCGAGATATAAGCAAGAAACCAAAAAACTGTTACCTTAATAAAGCGCTTGCATATAAGCAGATTTAGTACTATTAGAATTATTATTATTAATGTTATTGTTATTAATATGACGACTAAAAACGATTCTGAAGACTTTGGTGACTTTTGTCTTTTTCTTTTTTCTCTACTAAAGTGTTAGACACAATTAATTTAGTTTAATTTCAGTATTTCAAACATTTTATTTTTAAGCAAGTTTTTGTTAAATATTATTTATATCCAACTTTATAACTCGCTTATGGTTGGTCCTACAAGAAAAATGCAAATAACTATTTTGTAGGAAATGTTATCAGCGTTAATTTTGAAAGAAAGATAAAAATTGATAGGAGTAACTGTTTTCGAGATATAAGCAAAAAACCAAAGTAAAAACTGTTACCGTTTCAGAACAAAAATGTAATTCAGTTTTCAATGTTTGAGACGAAGACGAAAATGCAGCATTTAAAATCGACTCTGATGACTTCAGTGACTTATATGTCACCCCCTTTTTTTTTTAATAAAGTATTGGACCTAATAAATTAAGTGTATTTTAAATCACAAGATATTTTCTGTTAAAGCACTTCTTTTTTAAATATTAATTATTTTCAATCTTATATCTCGCTTATGGTTAGTCCTACATAAAAAATGCAAATAACTATTTTGTAGGAAATTTTATCAGCTTGAATTTTAGTAAAAAGATAAAAATTGATAGGAGAAACTGTTTTCGAGATATGAGCAAGAAACCAAAACACAGTTACCTTAATTAAGCGTTTGCATATAAGCAAATTTAGTACTATTAGTATTATTATTATTAATGTTATGGTTATTAATATGACGATTAAAGACAACTTTGAAACCTTTAGTGACTTTTATGTCTTCTTCTTTTTCCTCTACTAAAGTGTTAGACACAATTAATTTAGTTTAATTCCGGTTTTTCAAGCATTTTATTTTAAAGCAAATTTTTGTTAAATATTATTTATATCCAACTCTATAACTCGTTTATGCTTGGTCCTACAAAAAAATGCAAATAACTATTTTGTAGGAAATTTTATTAGCTTTAATTTTGAAAAAAAGATAAAAATTGATAGGAGTAACTGTTTTCGAGATATAAGCAAGAAACCAAAAAAATGTTACGTTAATTAAGCGTTTGCATATAAGCAAATTTAGTACTATTAGTATTATTATTATTAATGTTATTGTTATTAATATGACGACTAAAGACGACTCTGAAACATTTAGTGACTTTTATGTCTTCTCCTTTTTCCTCTACTAAAGTGTTAGACACAATTAATTTAGTTTAATTCCGGTTTTTCAAGCATTTTATTTTAAAGCAAATTTTTGTTAAATATTATTTATATCCAACTCTATAACTCGTTTATGCTTGGTCCTACAAGAAAAATGTAAATAACTATTTTGTTGGAAATTTTATCAGCTTTAATTTTGAAAGAAAGATAAAATTTGATAGGAGTAACTGTTTTCGAGATATAAGCAAAAAACCAATAAGAAAACTGTAACTGTTACTGAACAAAAATGTAATTCAGTTTTCAATGTTTGAGACGAAGTCAAAAATGCAGCATTTAAAAACGACTCTGAAGACTTCAGTGACTTTTATGTCACCTCCTTTTTCTTCTAATAAAGTATTGGACCCAACAAATTAAGTGTATTTTAAATCACAAGACATTTTCTGTTAAAACACTTTTTTAATTAATAATTATTTTCAAACTTATATCTCGCTTATGGTTAGTTCTACATGAAAAATGCAAATAACTATTTTGTAGGAAATTTTATCACCTTTAATTTTGGTGAAAAAGTAAAAATTGATAGGAGTAACTGTTTTCGAGATATAGGCAAAAAACAAAAAAACTGTTACCTTAATTAAGCGCTTGCATATAAGCAAATTTGGTACTACTAGTATTGTTATTATAAATGTTATTGTTATTAATATGACGACTAAAGACAACTTTAAGACTTTAGTGACTTTTATGTCTTCTCCTTTTTCCTCTACTAAAGTGTTAGACACAATTAATTTAGTTTAATTTCGGTTTTTCAAACATTTTATTTTAAAGCAAATTTTTGTTAAATATTAAAAACTATAAAATGGCTTAGATTGCCTTAAAACACAGATCACACATGATCTTTTGCATTAAAATGAGAAAACGCTCATGTAACACACAAAATAAGCTGTGTTACATGAGCGTTTTCTCATTTTAATGCAAAAGATCATGTGTGATCTGTGTTTTAAGGCAATCTAAGCCATTTTATAGTTTTTAATATTTAACAAAAATTTGCTTTAAAATAAAATGTTTGAAAAACCGAAATTAAACTAAATTAATTGTGTCTAACACTTTAGTAGAGGAAAAAGGAGAAGACATAAAAGTCACTAAAGTCTTAAAGTTGTCTTTAGTCGTCATATTAATAACAATAACATTTATAATAACAATACTAGTAGTACCAAATTTGCTTATATGCAAGCGCTTAATTAAGGTAACAGTTTTTTTGTTTTTTGCCTATATCTCGAAAACAGTTACTCCTATCAATTTTTACTTTTTCACCAAAATTAAAGGTGATAAAATTTCCTACAAAATAGTTATTTGCATTTTTCATGTAGAACTAACCATAAGCGAGATATAAGTTTGAAAATAATTATTAATTAAAAAAGTGTTTTAACAGAAAATGTCTTGTGATTTAAAATACACTTAATTTGTTGGGTCCAATACTTTATTAGAAGAAAAAGGAGGTGACATAAAAGTCACTGAAGTCTTCAGAGTCGTTTTTAAATGCTGCATTTTTGACTTCGTCTCAAACATTGAAAACTGAATTACATTTTTGTTCAGTAACAGTTACAGTTTTCTTATTGGTTTTTTGCTTATATCTCGAAAACAGTTACTCCTATCAAATTTTATCTTTCTTTCAAAATTAAAGCTGATAAAATTTCCAACAAAATAGTTATTTACATTTTTCTTGTAGGACCAAGCATAAACGAGTTATAGAGTTGGATATAAATAATATTTAACAAAAATTTGCTTTAAAATAAAATGCTTGAAAAACCGGAATTAAACTAAATTAATTGTGTCTAACACTTTAGTAGAGGAAAAAGGAGAAGACATAAAAGTCACTAAATGTTTCAGAGTCGTCTTTAGTCGTCATATTAATAACAATAACATTAATAATAATAATACTAATAGTACTAAATTTGCTTATATGCAAACGCTTAATTAACGTAACATTTTTTTGGTTTCTTGCTTATATCTCGAAAACAGTTACTCCTATCAATTTTTATCTTTTTTTCAAAATTAAAGCTAATAAAATTTCCTACAAAATAGTTATTTGCATTTTTTTGTAGGACCAAGCATAAACGAGTTATAGAGTTGGATATAAATAATATTTAACAAAAATTTGCTTTAAAATAAAATGCTTGAAAAACCGGAATTAAACTAAATTAATTGTGTCTAACACTTTAGTAGAGGAAAAAGAAGAAGACATAAAAGTCACTAAAGGTTTCAAAGTTGTCTTTAATCGTCATATTAATAACCATAACATTAATAATAATAATACTAATAGTACTAAATTTGCTTATATGCAAACGCTTAATTAAGGTAACTGTGTTTTGGTTTCTTGCTCATATCTCGAAAACAGTTTCTCCTATCAATTTTTATCTTTTTACTAAAATTCAAGCTGATAAAATTTCCTACAAAATAGTTATTTGCATTTTTTATGTAGGACTAACCATAAGCGAGATATAAGATTGAAAATAATTAATATTTAAAAAAGAAGTGCTTTAACAGAAAATATCTTGTGATTTAAAATACACTTAATTTATTAGGTCCAATACTTTATTAAAAAAAAAAGGGGGTGACATATAAGTCACTGAAGTCATCAGAGTCGATTTTAAATGCTGCATTTTCGTCTTCGTCTCAAACATTGAAAACTGAATTACATTTTTGTTCTGAAACGGTAACAGTTTTTACTTTGGTTTTTTGCTTATATCTCGAAAACAGTTACTCCTATCAATTTTTATCTTTCTTTCAAAATTAACGCTGATAACATTTCCTACAAAATAGTTATTTGCATTTTTCTTGTAGGACCAACCATAAGCGAGTTATAAAGTTGGATATAAATAATATTTAACAAAAACTTGCTTAAAAATAAAATGTTTGAAATACTGAAATTAAACTAAATTAATTGTGTCTAACACTTTAGTAGAGAAAAAAGAAAAAGACAAAAGTCACCAAAGTCTTCAGAATCGTTTTTAGTCGTCATATTAATAACAATAACATTAATAATAATAATTCTAATAGTACTAAATCTGCTTATATGCAAGCGCTTTATTAAGGTAACAGTTTTTTGGTTTCTTGCTTATATCTCGAAAACAGTTACTCCTATGAATTTTTGTCTTTCTTTCAAAATTAAAGCTGATAAAATATTCTACAAAATAGTTATTTGCATTTTTCTTGTAGGACCAACCATAAGCGAGTTATAGAGTTGGATATAAATAATATTTAACACAAATTTGCTTTAAAATAAAATGTTTGAAAAACTGAAATTAAACTAATTTAACTGTGTCTAACACTTTAGTAGAGAAAAAAGGAAAAGACATAAAAGTCACTAAAGGTTTCAGAGTTGTCTTTAGTTGTCATATTAATAACAATAACATTAATAATAATAATACTAATAGTACTAAATTTGCTTATATGCAAACGCTTAATTAAGGTAACAGTGTTTTGGTTTCTTGCTTATATCTCGAAAACAGTTACTCCTATCAATTTTTACTTTTTCACCAAAATTAAAGGTGATAAAATTTCCTACAAAATAGTTATTTGCATTTTTCATGTAGAACTAACCATAAGCGAGATATAAGTTTGAAAATAATAATTAATTAAAAAAAAGTGTTTTAACAGAAAATGTCTTGTGATTTAAAATACACTTAATTTGTTGGGTCCAATACTTTATTAGAAGAAAAAGGAGGTGACATAAAAGTCACTGAAGTCTTCAGAGTCGTTTTTAAATGCTGCATTTTTGACTTCGTCTCAAACATTGAAAACTGAATTACATTTTTGTTCAGTAACAGTTACAGTTTTCTTATTGGTTTTTTGCTTATATCTCGAAAACAGTTACTCCTATCAAATTTTATCTTTCTTTCAAAATTAAAGCTGATAAAATTTCCAACAAAATAGTTATTTACATTTTTCTTGTAGGACCAAGCATAAACGAGTTATAGAGTTGGATATAAATAATATTTAACAAAAATTTGCTTTAAAATAAAATGCTTGAAAAACCGGAATTAAACTAAATTAAATGTGTCTAACACTTTAGTAGAGGAAAAAGGAGAAGACATAAAAGTCACTAAATGTTTCAGAGTCGTCTTTAGTCGTCATATTAATAACAATAACATTAATAATAATAATACTAATAGTACTAAATTTGCTTATATGCAAACGCTTAATTAACGTAACATTTTTTTGGTTTCTTGCTTATATCTCGAAAACAGTTACTCCTATCAATTTTTATCTTTTTTTCAAAATTAAAGCTAATAAAATTTCCTACAAAATAGTTATTTGCTTTTTTTTGTAGGACCAAGCATAAACGAGTTATAGAGTTGGATATAAATAATATTTAACAAAAATTTGCTTTAAAATAAAATGCTTGAAAAACCGGAATTAAACTAAATTAATTGTGTCTAACACTTTAGTAGAGGAAAAAGAAGAAGACATAAAAGTCACTAAAGGTTTCAAAGTTGTCTTTAATCGTCATATTAATAACAATAACATTAATAATAATAATACTAATAGTACTAAATTTGCTAATATGCAAACGCTTAATTAAGGTAACTGTGTTTTGGTTTCTTGCTCATATCTCGAAAACAGTTTCTCCTATCAATTTTTATCTTTTTACTAAAATTCAAGCTGATAAAATTTCCTACAATATAGTTATTTGCATTTTTTATGTAGGACTAACCATAAGCGAGATATAAGATTGAAAATAATTAATATTTAAAAAAGAAGTGCTTTAACAGAAAATATCTTGTGATTTAAAATACACTTAATTTATTAGGTCCAATACTTTATTAAAAAAAAATGGGGGTGACATATAAGTCACTGAAGTCATCAGAGTCGATTTTAAATGCTGCATTTTCGTCTTCGTCTCAAACATTGAAAACTGAATTACATTTTTGTTCTGAAACGGTAACAGTTTTTACTTTGGTTTTTTGCTTATATCTCGAAAACAGTTACTCCTATCAATTTTTATCTTTCTTTCAAAATTAAAGCTGATAACATTTCCTACAAAATAGTTATTTGCATTTTTCTTGTAGGACCAACCATAAGCGAGTTATAAAGTTGGATATAAATAATATTTAACAAAAACTTGCTTAAAAATAAAATGTTTGAAATACTGAAATTAAACTAAATTAATTGTGTCTAACACTTTAGTAGAGAAAAAAGAAAAAGACAAAAGTCACCAAAGTCTTCAGAATCGTTTTTAGTCGTCATATTAATAACAATAACATTAATAATAATAATACTAATAGTACTAAATCTGCTTATATGCAAGCGCTTTATTAAGGTAACAGTTTTTTGGTTTCTTGCTTATATCTCGAAAACAGTTACTCCTATGAATTTTTGTCTTTCTTTCAAAATTAAAGCTGATAAAATATTCTACAAAATAGTTATTTGCATTTTTCTTGTAGGACCAACCATAAGCGAGTTATAGAGTTGGATATAAATAATATTTAACAAAAATTTGCTTTAAAATAAAATGTTTGAAAAACTAAAATTAAACTAATTTAACTGTGTCTAACACTTTAGTAGAGAAAAAAGGAAAAGACATAAAAGTCACTAAAGGTTTCAGAGTTGTCTTTAGTTGTCATATTAATAACAATAACATTAATAATAATAATACTAATAGTACTAAATTTGCTTATATGCAAACGCTTAATTAAGGTAACAGTGTATTGGTTTCTTGCTTATATCTCGAAAACAGTTACTCCTATCAATTTTTATCTTTTTACTAAAATTCAAGCTGATAAAATTTCCTACAAAATAGTTATTTGCATTTTTCATGTAGGACTAACCATAAGCGAGATATATGATTGAAAATAATTAATATTTAAAAAAAAAGTGCTTTAACAGAAAATGTCTTGTGATTTAAAATACACTTAATTTATTGGGTCCAATACTTTATTAGAAAAAAAAGGAAGTGACATAAAAGTCACTGAAGTCTTCAGAGTCGTTTTTAAATGCTGCAGTTTCGTCTTCGTCTCAAACATTGAAAACCGAATTACATTTTTGTTCAGTAACAGTCACAGTTTTCTTATTGGTTTTTTGCTTATATCTCGAAAACAGTTACTCCTATCAATTTTTATCTTTCTTTCAAAATTAAAGCTGATAAAATTTCCTACAAAATAGTTATTTGCATTTTTCTTGTAGGACCAACCATAAGCGAGTTATAGAGTTGGATATAAATAATATTTAACAAAAATTTGCTTTAAAATAAAATGTTTGAAAAACTGAAATTAAACTAATTTAATTGTGTCTAACACTTTAGTAGAGGAAAAAGAAGAAGACATAAAAGCCACTAAAAGTTTCAAAGTTGTCTTTAATCGTCATATTAATAACAATAACATTAATAATAATAATACTAATAGTACTAAATTTGCTTATATGCAAACGCTTAATTAAGGTAACAGTGTTTTGGTTTCTTGCTCATATCTCGAAAACAGTTACTCCTATCAATTTTTATCTTTTTACTAAAATTCAAGCTGATAAAATTTCCTACAAAATAGTTATTTGCATTTTTTGTGTAGGACTAACCATAAGCGAGATATAAGATTGAAAATAATTAATATTTAAAAAAGAAGTGCTTTAACAGAAAATGTCTTGTGATTTAAAATACACTTAATTTATTAAGTCCAATACTTTATTAAAAAAAAAGGGGGTGACATATAAGTCACTGAAGTCTTCAGAGTCGATTTTAAATGCTGCATTTTCGTCTTCGTCTCAAACATTGAAAACTGAATTACATTTTTGTTCTGAAACGGTAACAGTTTTTACTTTGGTTTTTTGCTTATATCTCGAAAACAGTTACTCCTATCAATTTTTATCTTTCTTTCAAAATTAAAGCTGATAACATTTCCTACAAAATAGTTATTTGCATTTTTCTTGTAGGACCAACCATAAGCGAGTTATAAAGTTGGATATAAATAATATTTAACAAAAACTTGCTTAAAAATAAAATGTTTGAAATACTGAAATTAAACTAAATTAATTGTGTCTAACACTTTAGTAGAGAAAAAAGAAAGAGACATAAAAGTCACCAAAGTTTTCAGAATCGTTTTTAGTCGTCATATTAATAACAATAACATTAATAATAATAATACTAATAGTACTAAATCTGCTTATATGCAAGCGCTTTATTAAGGTAACAGTTTTTTGGTTTCTTGCTTATATCTCGAAAACAGTTACTCCTATGAATTTTTGTCTTTCTTTCAAAATTAAAGCTGATAAAATATTCTACAAAATAGTTATTTGCATTTTTCTTGTAGGACCAACCATAAGCGAGTTATAGAGTTGGATATAAATAATATTTAACAAAAATTTGCTTTAAAATAAAATGTTTGAAAAACTGAAATTAAACTAATTTAACTGTGTCTAACACTTTAGTAGAGAAAAAAGGAAAAGACATAAAAGTCACTAAAGGTTTCAGAGTTGTCTTTAGTTGTCATATTAATAACAATAACATTAATAATAATAATACTAATAGTACTAAATTTGCTTATATGCAAACGCTTAATTAAGGTAACAGTGTTTTGGTTTCTTGCTTATATCTCGAAAACAGTTACTCCTATCAATTTTTATCTTTTTACTAAAATTCAAGCTGATAAAATTTCCTACAAAATAGTTATTTGCATTTTTCATGTAGGACTAACCATAAGCGAGATATATGATTGAAAATAATTAATATTTAAAAAAAAAGTGCTTTAACAGAGAATGTCTTGTGATTTAAAATACACTTAATTTATTGGGTCCAATACTTTATTAGAAGAAAAAGGAAGTGACATAAAAGTCACTGAAGTCTTCAGAGTCGTTTTTAAATGCTGCAGTTTCGTCTTCGTCTCAAACATTGAAAAATGAATTACATTTTTGTTCAGTAACAGTCACAGTTTTCTTATTGGTTTTTTGCTTATATCTCGAAAACAGTTACTCCTATCAATTTTTATCATTTTTTCAAAATTAAAGCTGATAAAATTTCCTACAAAATAGTTATTTGCATTTTTCTTGTAGGACCAACCATAAGCGAGTTATAGAGTTGGATATAAATAATATTTAACAAAAATTTGCTTTAAAATAAAATGTTTGAAAAACTGAAATTAAACTAATTTAATTGTGTCTAACACTTTAGTAGAGGAAAAAGAAGAAGACATAAAAGTCACTAAAGGTTTCAAAGTTGTCTTTAATCGTAATAGTAATAACAATAACATTAATAATAATAATACTAATAGTACTAAATTTGCTTATATGCAAACGCTTAATTAAGGTAACAGTGTTTTGGTTTCTTGCTTATATCTCGAAAACAGTTACTCCTATCAATTTTTATCTTTTTACTAAAATTAAAGCTGATAAAATTTCCTACAAAATAGTTATTTGCATTTTTCATGTAGGACTAACCATAAGCGAGATATATGATTGAAAATAATTAATATTTAAAAAAAAGTGCTTTAACAGAAAATGTCTTGTGATTCAAAATACACTTAATTTATTGGGTCCAATACTTTTTTAGAAGAAAAGGGAAGTGACATAAAAGTCACTGAAGTCTTCAGAGTCGTTTTTAAATGCTGCAGTTTCGTCTTCGTCTCAAACATTGAAAACTGAATTACATTTTTGTTCAGTAACAGTCACAGTTTTCTTATTGGTTTTTTGCTTATATCTCGAAAACAGTTACTCCTATCAATTTTTATCTTTCTGTCAAAATTAAAGCTGATAAAATTTCCTACAAAATAGTTATTTGCATTTTTCTTGTAGGACCAACCATAAGCGAGTTATAGAGTTGGATATAAATAATATTTAACAAAAATTTGCTTTAAAATAAAATGTTTGAAAAACTGAAATTAAACTAATTTAATTGTGTCTAACACTTTAGTAGAGGAAAAAGAAGAAGACATAAAAGTCACTAAAGGTTTCAAAGTTGTCTTTAATCGTCATATTAATAACAATAACATTAATAATAATAATACTAATAGTACTAAATTTGCTTATATGCAGACGCTTAATTAAGGTAACAGTGTTTTGGTTTCTTGCTCATATCTCGAAAACAGTTACTCCTATCAATTTTTATTTTTTTACTAAAATTTAAGCTGATAAAATTTCCTACAAAATAGTTATTTGCATTTTTTATGTAGGACTAACCATAAGCGAGATATAAGATTGAAAACAATTAATATTTAAAAAAGAAGTGCTTTAACAGAAAATGTTTTGTGATTTAAAATACACTTAATTTATTGGGTCCAATACTTTATTAGAAGAAAAAATAAGTGACATAAAAGTCACTGAAGTCTTCAGAGTCGTTTTTAAATGCTGCAGTTTCGTCTTCGTCTCAAACATTGAAAACTGAATTACATTTTTGTTCAGTAACAGTCACAGTTTTCTTATTGGTTTTTTGCTTATATCTCGAAAACAGTTACTCCTATCAATTTTTATCTTTCTGTCAAAATTAAAGCTGATAAAATTTCCTACAAAATAGTTATTTGCATTTTTCTTGTAGGACCAACCATAAGCGAGTTATAGAGTTGGATATAAATAATATTTAACAAAAATTTGCTTTAAAATAAAATGTTTGAAAAACTGAAATTAAACTAATTTAATTGTGTCTAACACTTTAGTAGAGGAAAAAGAAGAAGACATAAAAGTCACTAAAGGTTTCAAAGTTGTCTTTAATCGTCATATTAATAACAATAACATTAATAATAATAATACTAATAGTACTAAATTTGCTTAAATGCAAACGCTTAATTAAGGTAACAGTGTTTTGGTTTCTTGCTCATATCTCGAAAACAGTTACTCCTATCAACTTTTATCTTTTTACTAAAATTCGAGCTGATAAAATTTCCTACAAAATAATTATTTGCATTTTTTATGTAGGACTAACCATAAGCGAGATATAAGATTGAAAATAATTAATATTTAAAAAAGAAGTGCTTTAACAGAAAATGTCTTGTGATTTAAAATACACTTAATTTATTAGGTCCAATACTTTATTAGAAAAAAAGGGGGTGACATATAAGTCACTGAAGTCTTCAGAGTCGATTTTAAATGCTGCATTTTCGTCTTCGTCTCAAACATTGAAAACTGAATTACATTTTTGTTCTGAAACGGTAATAGTTTTTACATTGGTTTTTTGCTTATATCTCGAAAACAGTTACTCCTATCAATTTTTATCTTTCTTTCAAAATTAAAGCTGATAACATTTCCTACAAAATAGTTATTTGCATTTTTCTTGTAGGACCAACCATAAGCGAGTTATAAAGTTGGATATAAATAATATTTAACAAAAACTTGCTTAAAAATAAAATGTTTGAAATACTGAAATTAAACTAAATTAATTGTGTCTAACACTTTAGTAGAGAAAAAAGAAAAAGACATAAAAGTCACCAAAGACTTCAGAATCGTTTTTAGTCGTCATATTAATAACAATAACATTAATAATAATAATACTAATAGTATTAAAAACCGATTATAACTTTTGTATAGTAAATGTTTTTATACCAGTTTTAAAATGAGTTATTAATTTTAGACAATTTCTTGCCTAAAAACACAGATCACAGATGATCTCTTGCATAGAAATGAGAAAACGCTCAGATAACACAAAATAAGCATCATTTTTGCTTAGAAAAACTAAGCTTTAATTTAGAAAGAAATTCATTATTATAAGTATTATTATCATTATTATTATTATTATTATTATTATTATTATTATTATTATTATTATTATTATTATTATTATTATTATTATTATTATTATTATTATTATCATTATTATTATTATTATTATTATTAACTTTTGTATAGTAAATGTTTTTATACCAGTTTTAAAATGAGTTTTTAATTTTATTCAATTTCTTGCCTAAAAACACAGATCACAGATGATCTCTTGCATAGAAATGAGAAAACGCTCATATAACACACAAAATAAGCTTTATTTTTGCTTAGAAAACTAAGCTTACTTTTATTACTATTATTATTATTATTACTATTATTATTATTATTATTATTATTATTATTATTATTATTATTATTATTAACTTTTGTATAGTAAATGTTTTTATACCAGTTTTAAAATGAGTTATTAATTTTAGACAATTTCTTGCCTAAAAACACAGATCACAGATGATTTCTTGCATAGAAATGAGAAAACGCTCATACAACACACAAAATAAGCTTCATTTTTGCTTAGAAAACTAAGCTTACTTTTATTACTATTATTATTACTATTATTATTTTCATTATTATTATTAATATTATTATTATTATTACTATTATTAATATTATTAATATTATTATTATTATTATTATTGTTATTATTATTATTAAAAACATATTAAACAGACAGAAAACGTCGTATTCTGACACAAAAAAACGAATTACGTTATAGACTTGACGAGAACGGCGTATCTCGGACTCTTATAGGACTCTTATAGGGTCAAAAAGTATCAGTGTGGATTAAAACAAATTATTTTTGTTGAGTCTCAGTCTGAATTGTTTATCAGTTCAAACAAAAACGGCTTATTTTAGACGATCTTTTGCTTTGAACAAGAAAACTTACGTCGAACAGACTAAAAAGGTATTAATCTGGCATAAAAGAGCAATTTATGTATCACTTTGAATAAAGACAGCTAATCCTATTCGTTTCATTGCTTAAAATAGACAAAATTGTTAATAAATCTAACAAAAACGCTGTATTCTAGCACAAAATACTAATTACATTATAGTTTCGACGAGAATAGCTTATTTGGAATGATTCTATGCTTCCAAACGAGTAAATTTTTATTAAACAGATGCCAAACATCATGTTTTGTCCTATAAAGACATTTTATATTGCAGTTTGTATTAAAACAAAATATTTTCGTTGATTCTTTGTTAGAAGCAGCAAACCTAACATTAAAGAATCTGAAAACTTTGTATTCGGACACAAACCACCGAATTTTGTATCAGTTTAGACAAAAACGGTTGATTTTCGACAATATTTTGCTTTGAACAAGAAAACTTATATCAAACTGACTAAAAACGTCTTATTTTAGCACAAAACAAAAGATTTGCGTTATAGTCTTAACGAGAGCTGTTAATTTCAAACGGTTCTATGCTTTGAAACGAGTAAACTTTCACTGTACAGCGGAAAAACATCTTATTTCGCCTTTTAAAAACGATTCATGCCACAATTTGGATAAAAACCAATTATTTTCGTTAATTCATTGTTACAAACATGAAACCTTACATCAAAGTAACTGAAAACCCCTTATTCAGGCACAGAAATTCGAATTACGCTTCAGTCAGGACAAAAACTGCTTACTTTAGACGATCCTTTGTTTTAAATACAAAAACTTACATTAAAAAGAATAAATACGTCTTATTCTGGCTGATAACTGCAAATTATATATTACTCTAGATAAAAGCAATTTATCCTGATTACTCCTTTCCTTAGAATAGAGTAAACTTGTATAAAACTTAATGAAAACTTTAAATTTCTTCTCAAAGAAATAATTTACGTTATAGTTTTGACCAGCACTGTTTATTTCAAACGATTTTATGATTCGAAACTAATGAACTTTTATGGGGCAGATGCAAAACCACATATTACCATATAAAGCGTTGTTTTAAAGCCAATTATTACCTTTTGCAACAAGAAATTTCACGTCAAAGAAACTGAAAACATCGTATCCATGCACAAATATCGAATTACGTATCAGTTTAGGCAAATACAGCTTATTTTAAACGATTCCTTGCTATAAACAAGAAAAATTTTATCAAACATATTGAAAATGTCTTATTCTCGAAAATAAGAGCAAATTATGTATCAGTTTTAACAAAAGCGGATTACTCTGTTTGATTCTATGCTTAGAGTAGAGTAAACTACTATAAAACGTAATGAAAACTCTATATTCAAGCTCAAAAGAACAAATTACGTTATAGTTTTGACAGTTACTTCTATCAATTTTTACTTTTTCACCAAAATTAAAGCTGATAAAATTTCCTACAAAATACTTATTTGCATTTTTCATGTAGGACTAACCATAAGCGAGATATAAGTTTGAAAATAATTAATATTTAAAAAAAAAGTGTTTTAACAGAAAATGTCTTGGGATTTAAAATACACTTAATTTATTGGGTCCAATAGTTTATTAGAAGAAAAAGGAGGTGACATAAAAGTCACTGAAGTCTTCAGAGTCGATTTTAAATGCTGCATTTTCGTCTTCGTTTCAAATATTGAAAACTGAATTACATTTTTGTTCAGTAACAGTTACAGTTTTCTTATTGGTTTTTTGCTTATATCTCGAAAACTGTTACTCCTATCAATTTTTATCTTTATTTCAAAATTAAAGCTGATAAAATTTCCTACAAAATCGTTATTTGCATTTTTCTTGTAGGACCAACCATAAGCGAGTTATAGAGTTGGATATAAATAATATTTAACAAAAATTTGCTTTAAAATAAAATGTTTGAAAAACTGAAATTAAACTAATTTAATTGTGTCTAACACTTTAGTAGAGGAAAAAGAAAAAGACATAAAAGTCACTAAAGGTTTCAGAGTCGTTTTTAGTCGTCATATTAATAACAATAACATTAATGATAATAATACTAATAGTACTAAATTTGCTTATATGCAAACGCTTAATTAAGATAACAGTGTTTTGGTTTCTTGCTTATATCTCGAAAACAGTTACTCCTATAAATTTTTATCTTTTTACTAAAATTAAAGCTGATAAAATTTCCTACAAAATAGTTGTTTGCATTTCTTTTGTAAGACCAACCATAAGCGAGTTATAGAGTTGGATATAAATAATCGTCAACAAAAATTTGCTTTAAAATAAAATGTTTGAAAAACCGAAATTAAACTAAATTAATTGAGTCTAACACTTTAGTATAGGAAAAAGGAGAAGACATAAAAGTCACCAAAGTCTTCAGAGTCGTTTTTAGTCGTCATTTTAATAACAATAACATTAATAATAATAATACTAATAGTACTAAATTTGCTTATATGCAAGCGCTTTATTAAGGTAACAGTTTTTTGGTTTCTTGCTTATATCTCGAAAACAGTTACTCCTATCAATTTTTATCTTTTTACTAAAATTAAAGCTGATAAAATTTCCTACAAAATAGTTATTTGCATTTTTCTTGTAGGACCAAGCATAAGCGAGTTATAGAGATGAATATAAATAATATTTAACAAAAATTTGCTTTAAAATAAAATGTTTGAAATACTGAAATTAAACTAAATTAATTGTGTCTAACACTTTAGTAGAGGAAAAAGAAGAAGACATAAAAGTCACTAAAGGTTTCAGAGTCGTCTTTAGTCGTCATATTATTAACAATAACATTAATAATAATAATACTATTAGTACTAAATTAGCTAATATGCAAACGCTTAATTAAGGTAACAGTTTTTTGGTTTCTTGCTTATATCTCGAAAACAGTTACTCCTATCAATTTTTATCTTTTTTTATTTTTATATCAAATTTTTGTTAAAGATTATTTATATCCAACTCTATAACTCGCTTATAGTTGGTCCTACAAAAAAATGCAAAAAACTATTTTGTAAAAAATTTTATCAGCTTTAATTTTGAAGGAAAGATAAAAATTGATAGGAGTAACTGTTTTCGAGATATAAACAAAAAACCAAAGTGAAAACTGTAACAGTTACTAAACAAAAATGTAATTCAGTATTTAATGTTTGAGACGAAGACGAAAATGTAGCATTTACTGTCACCTCCTTTTTCTTCTAATTAAGTATTGGACCCAATAAATTAAGTGTATTTTAAATCACAAGACATTTTCTGTTAAAGCACATTTTTTTTAATTATTAATTATTTTCAAACTTATATCTTGCTTATGGTTAGTTCTACATGAAAAATGCAAATAACGATTTTGAAGGAAATTTTATCAGCTTTAATTTTGGTGAAAAGGTAAAAACTGATAGGAGTAACTGTTTTCGAGATATAAGCAAACAACAAAAAAACTGTTACCTTAATTAAGCGCTTGCATATAAGCAAATTTAGTACTAATAGTATTGTTGTTATTAATGTTATTGTTATTAATATGACGACTAAAGACGATTCTGAAGAGTTTAGTGACTTTTATGTCTCCTCCTTTTTCCTCTACTAAAGTGTTAGACACAATTAATTTAGTTTAATTTCGGTTTTTCAAACATTTTATTTTAAAGCAAATTTTTGTTTAATATTATTTATATCCAACTCTATAACTTGCTTATGCTTGGTCCTACAAGAAAAGTGTAAATAACTATTTTGGTGTTTTTGAGATATAAGCAAAAAACCAAAGTGAAAACTGTTACAGTTACTTAACAAAAATGTAATTCAGTTTTCAATGTTTGAGACGAAGCCGAAAATGCAGCATTTAAAAACGACTCTGAAGACTTCAGTGACTTTTATGTCACCTCCTTTTTCTTCTAATAAAGTATTGGACCCAATAAATTAAGTGTATTTTAAATCACAAGACATTTTCTGTTAAAGCACTTTTTTTTTAAATATTAATTATTTTCAAACTTATATCTCGCTTATGGTTAGTCCTACATAAAAAATGCAAATAAATATTTTGTAGGAAATTTTATCAGCTTTAATTTTAGTAAAAAGATAACAATTGATAGGAGTAACTGTTTTTGAGATATAAGCAAGAAACTGTTACCTTAATTAACCGCTTGCATATAAGCAAATTTAGTAATATTAGTATTATTATTATTAATGTTATTGTTATTAATATGACGACTAAAAACGACTCTCAAGACTTTGGTGACTTTTATGTCTTCTCTTTTTTCCTCTACTAAAGTGTTAGTCTTAATTAATTTAGTTTAATTTCGGTTTTTCAAACATTTTATTTATTTTTATTTTTATAGGAGTAACTGTTTTCGAGATATAAGCAAAAAACCAATAAGAAAACTGTAACTGTTACTGAACAAAAATGTAATTCAGTTTTCAATGTTTGAGACAAAGACAAAAATGCAGCATTTAAAATCGTCTCTGAAGACTTTAGTGACTGTTATGCCTCCTCCTTTTTCTTCTAATAAAGTATTGGACCCATTAAATTAAGTGTATTTTAAATCACAAGACATTTTCTGTTAAAGCACTTTTTTTTTAAATATTAATTATTTTCAAACTTATATCTCGCTTATGGTTAGTCCTACATGAAAAATGCAAATTACTATTTTGTACAAAATTTTATCAGCTTGCTTTAATTTTAGTAAAAATTTAAAAATTGATAGGAGTAACTGTTTTCGAGATATAAGCAAGAAACCAAAAAACTGTTACCTTAATTAAGCGCTTGCATATAAGCAAATTTAGTAATATTAGTATTATTATTATTAATGTTATTGTTATTAATATGACGACTAAAAACGACTCTCAAGACTTTGGTGACTTTTATGTCTTCTTTTACCTCTACTAATGTGTTAGTCTTAGTTTAGTTTAATTTCGGTTTTTCAAACATTTTATTTTAAAGCAAATTTTTGTTAAAGATTATTTATATCCAACTCTATAACTCGCTTATGGTTGGTCCTACAAAAAAATGCAAATAACTATTTTGTAGGAAATTTTATCAGCTTTAATTTTGAAAAAAAGATAAAAATTGATAGGAGTAACTGTTTTCGAGATATAAGCAAGAAACCAAAAAACTGTTACCTTAATTAAGCGTTTGCATATAAGCAAATTTAGTACTATTAGTATTATTATTATTAATGTTATTGTTATTAATATGACGACTAAAGACGACTCTGAAACATTTAGTGACTTTTTTGTCTCCTCCTTTTTCCTCTACTAAAGTGTTAGACACAATTAATTTAGTTTAATTTCAGTTTTTCAAACATTTTATTTTAAAGCAAATTTTTGTTAAATATTAAAAACTATAAAATGGATTAGATTGCCTAAAAACACAGATCACACATGATCTTTTGCATAGAAATGAGAAAACGCTCATGTAACACACAAAATAAGCTCCATTTTTCCTTATTAAAAGTATTATTATTATTATTACTTATGTTACTATTACTATTATTATTATTATTATTATTATTATTATTATTATTATTATTATTATTATTATTATTAATTTTATTATTATTAAAAACTGATTATAACTTTTGTATAGTAAATGTTTTTATACCAGTTTTAAAATGAGATATTAATTTTAGACAATTTGTTGCCTAAAAACACAGATCACAGATGATTTCTTGCATAGAAATGAGAAAACGCTCATATAACACACAAAATAAGCTTCATTTTTGCTTAGAAAACTAAGCTTACTTTTATTACTATTATTATTTTCATTATTATTATTATTAATATTATTATTATTATTACTATTATTATTATTATTATTATTATTATTATTATTATTGTTATTATTATTATTATTAAAAACTTATATTAAACAGACAGAAAACGTCGTATTCTGACACAAAAAAACGAATTACGTTAAAGACTTGACGAGATCGGCGTATCTCGGACTCTTATAGGACTCTTATAGGGTCAAAAAGTATCAGTTTGGATTAAAACAAATTATTTTTGTTGAGTCTCAGTCTGAATTGTTTATCAGTTCAAACAAAAACGGCTTATTTTAGACGATCTTTTGCTTTGAACAAGAAAACTTACATAGAACAGATTAAAAACGTATTAATCTGTCATAAAAGAGCAATTTATGTATCACTTCGGATAAAGGCAGCTAATCCTATTCGTTTTATTGCTTAAAATAGACAAAATTGTTAATAAATCTAACAAAAACGCTGTATTCTAGCACAAAATACTAATTACATTATAGTTTCGACGAGAATAGCTTATTTGGAATGATTCTATGCTTCCAAACGAGTAAATTTTTATTAAACAGATGCCAAACATCATGTTTTGTCCTATAAAGACATTTTATATTGCAGTTTGTATTAAAACAAAATATTTTTGTTGATTCTTTGTTAGAAGCAGCAAACCTAACATTAAAGAATCTGAAAACTTTGTATTCGGACACAAACCACCGAATTTTGTATCAGTTTAGACAAAAACGGTTGATTTTCGACAATATTTTGCTTTGAACAAGAAAACTTATATCAAACTGACTAAAAACGTCTTATTTTAGCACAAAACAAAAGATTTGCGTTATAGTCTTAACGAGAGCTGTTAATTTAAAACGGTTCTATGCTTTGAAACGAGTAAACTTTCACTGTACAGAGGAAAAACATCTTATTTCGCCTTTTAAAAATGATTCATGCCACAGTTTGGATAAAAACCAATTATTTTCGTTAATTCATTGTTACAAACATGAAACCTTACATCAAAGTAACTGAAAACCCCTTATTCAGGCACAGAAATTCGAATTACGTTTCAATCTGAACAAAAACTGCTTACTTTAGACGATCCTTTGTTTTGAATACAAAAACTTACATTAAAAAGATTAAAAACGTCTTATTCTGGCTGAAAACTGCAAATTACATATTACTCTAGATAAAAGCAATTTATCCTGATTACTCCTTTACTTAGAATAGAGTAAACTTGTATAAAACTTAATAAAAACTTTAAATTTCGTCTCAAAGAAATAATTTACGTTATAGTTTTGAACAGCACTGTTTATTTCAAACGATTTTATGATTCGAAACTAATGAACTTTTATGGGGCAGATGCAAAACCACATATTACAATATAAAGCGTTGTTTTAAAGCAAATTATTACCTTTTGCAACAAGAAATTTCAAAAAACAAAGAAATTGTGTCAAAATAATTTATTTCTAATGATTCAATGGAGCGAAACGGGTAAACTTTTATAGGACAGATGCAAAATACCATATTACCACATAAATCATTATTTTAAAGCAAAGTATTAGCTTTTGCACATGTTCAATTAAAGTTTGCTTACTTCGAAGTATGTAATCGTCCGAAATATTTTTTTTTGTCAAAACTATAACGTAATTTGTTCTTTTGAGCTTGAATATATAGTTTTCATTACGTTTTATAGTAGTTTACTCTACTCTAAGCATAGAATCAAACAGAGTAATCCGCTTTTGTTAAAACTGATACATAATTTGCTCTTATTTTCGAGAATAAGACGTTTTCAATATGCTTGATAAAATTTTTCTTGTTTATAGCAAGGAATCGTTTAAAATAAGCTGTATTTGCCTAAACTGATACGTAATTAGATATTTATGTATGGATACGAAGTTTTCAGTTTCTTTGACGTGAAATTTCTTGTTGCAAAAGGTAATACTTTGCTTTAAAACAACGCTTTATATGGTAATATGTGGTTTTGCATCTGCCCCATAAAAGTTCATTAGTTTCGAATCATAATTTCGTTTGAAATAAACAGTGCTGGTCAAAACTATAACGTAAATTATTTCTTTGAGACGAAATTTAAAGTTTTCATTAAGTTTTATACAAGTTTACTCTATTCTAAGTAAAGGAGTAATCAGGATAAATTGCTTTTATCTAGAGTAATATATAATTTGCAGTTTTCAGCCAGAATAAGACGTTTTTAATCTTTTTAATGTAAGTTTTCGTGTTCAAAACAAAGGATCGTCTAAAATAAGCAGTTTTTGTCCAGACTGAAACGTAATTCGAATTTCTGTGCCTAAATAAGGGGTTTTCAGTTTCTTTGATGTAAGGTTTCTTGTTTGTAACAATGAATTAACAAAAATAATTGGTTTTTATCCAAACTGTGGCATGAATCAGCTTTAAGACTATAACGCAAATCTTTTGTTTTGTGCTAAAATAAGACGTTTTTAGTCAGTTTGATATAAGCTTTCTTGTTCAAAGCAAAATATTGTCGAAAATCAACCGTTTTTGTCTAAACTGAAAAAAAATTCGGTGGTTTGTGTCCGAATACAAAGTTTTCAGATTCTTTAATGTTAGGTTTGCTGCTTCTAACAAAAAATCAACGAAAATATTTTGTTTTAATACAAACTGCAATATAAAATGTCTTTATAGGACAAAACATGATGTTTGGCATCTGTTTATTAAAAATTTACTCGTTTGGAAGCATAGAATCATTCCAAATAAGCTATTCTCGTCGAAACTATAATGTAATTAGTATTTTGTGCTAGAATACAGCGTTTTTGTTAGATTTATTAACAATTTTGTCTATTTTAAGCA
>NC_087396.1:5870000-5902500 GCF_031307605.1 Tribolium castaneum | reverse complement strand
TGAGCGTTTTCTCATTTCTATGCAAGAGATCATCTGTGATCTGTGTTTTTAGGCAAGAAATTGAATAAAATTAATAACTCATTTTAAAACTGGTATAAAAACATTTACTATACAAAAGTTAATAATAATAATAATAATAATAATAATAATAATAATAATAATAGTAATAAAAGAAACAATAATAATAATAATAATAATAATAATAATAATAATGATAATAATACTTATAATAATAAATTTCTTTCTAAATTAAAGCTTAGTTTTTCTAAGCAAAAATGATGCTTATTTTGTGTTATCTGAGCGTTTTCTCATTTCTATGCAAGAGATCATCTGTGATCTGTGTTTTTAGGCAAGAAATTGTCTAAAATTAATAACTCATTTTAAAACTCGTATAAAAACATTTACTATACAAAAGTTATAATCGGTCTTTAATAATAATAATATTAATAATAATAATAATAATAATAATAATAATAATAATAATAATAATAATAATAATAATAATAGTAATAATAATAATAAAAATAATAGTAATAATAATAATAATAATAATAAAAATAAAAATAATAGTAGTAGTAAAAGTAAGCTTAGTTTTCTAAGCCAAAATGAAGCTTATTTTGTGTTATATGAGCGTTTTCTCATTTCTATGCAAAAGATCATGTGTGATCTGTGTTTTAAGTTGTGTCAGAATACGACGTTTTCTGTCTGTTTAATATAAGTTTTTAATAATAATAATAATAATAATAATAATAATAATAATAATAATAATAATAATAATAATAATAATAATAATAATAATAATAATAATAATAATAATAATAATAACAATAATAATAATAATAATAATAATAATAGTAATAGTAACAAAAGTAATAATAATAATAATACTTTTAAAAAGGAAAAATGGAGCTTATTTTGTGTGTTACATGAGCGTTTTCTCATTTTTATACAAAAGATCATGTGTGATCTGTGTTTTTAGGCAATCTAAGCCATTTTATAGTTTTTAATATTTAACAAAAATTTGCTTTAAAATAAAATGTTTGAAAAACCGAAATTAAACTAAATTAATTGTGTCTAACACTTTAGTAGAGGAAAAAGGAGAGACATAAAAGTCACTAAAGTTTTAAAGTTGTCTTTAGTCGTCATATTAATAACAATAACATTTATAATAACAATACTAATAGTACTAAATTTGCTTATATGCAAGCGCTTAATTAAGGTAACAGTTTTTTTGTTTTCTGCCTATATCTCGAAAACAGTTACTCCTATCAATTTTTACTTTTTCACCAAAATTAAAGGTGATAAAATTTCCTACAAAATAGTTATTTGCATTTTTCATGTAGAACTAACCATAAGCGAGATATAAGTTTGAAAATAATTATTAATTAAAAAAAAGTGTTTTAACAGAAAATGTCTTGTGATTTAAAATACACTTAATTTGTTGGGTCCAATACTTTATTAGAAGAAAAAGGAGGTGACATAAAAGTCACTAAAGTCTTCAGAGTCGTTTTTAAATGCTGCATTTTTGACTTCGTCTCAAACATTGAAAACTGAATTACATTTTTGTTCAGTAACTGTTACAGTTTTCTTATTGGTTTTTTGCTTATATCTCGAAAACAGTTACTCCTTTCAAATTTTATCTTTTTTTCAAAATTAAAGCTGATAAAATTTCCAACAAAATAGTTATTTACATTTTTCTTGTAGGACCAAGCATAAACGAGTTATAGAGTTGGATATAAATAATATTTAACAAAAATTTGCTTTAAAATAAAATGTTTGAAAAACCGAAATTAAACTAAATTAATTGAGTCTAACACTTTAGTAGAGGAAAAAGAAAAAGACATAAAAGTCACTAAAAGTTTCAAAGTTGTCTATAATCGTCATATTTAATAATAATACTAATAGTACTAAATCTGCTTATATGCAAGCGCTTTATTAAGGTAACAGTTTTTTGGTTTCTTGCTTATATCTCGAAAACAGTTACTCCTATGAATTTTTGTCTTTCTTTCAAAATTAAAGCTGATAAAATATTCTACAAAATAGTTATTTGCATTTTTCTTGTAGGACCAACCATAAGCGAGTTATAGAGTTGGATATAAATAATATTTAACAAAAATTTGCTTTAAAATAAAATGTTTGAAAAACTGAAATTAAACTAATTTAACTGTGTCTAACACTTTAGTAGAGAAAAAAGGAAAAGACATAAAAGTCACTAAAGGTTTCAGAGTTGTCTTTAGTTGTCATATTAATAACTATAACATTAATAATAATAATACTAATAGTACTAAATTTGCTTATATGCAAACGCTTAATTAAGGTAACAGTGTTTTGGTTTCTTGCTTATATCTCGAAAACAGTTACTCCTATCAATTTTTATCTTTTTACTAAAATTCAAGCTGATAAAATTTCCTACAAAATAGTTATTTGCATTTTTCATGTAGGACTAACCATAAGCGAGATATATGATTGAAAATAATTAATATTTAAAAAAAAAGTGCTTTAACAGAAAATGTCTAGTGATTTAAAATACACTTAATTTATTGGGTCCAATACTTTATTAGAAGAAAAAGGAAGTGACATAAAAGTCACTGAAGTCTTCAGAGTCGTTTTTAAATGCTGCAGTTTCGTCTTCGTCTCAAACATTGAAAACCAAATTACATTTTTGTTCAGTAACAGTCACAGTTTTCTTATTGGTTTTTTGCTTATATCTCGAAAACAGTTACTCCTATCATTTTTTATCTTTTTTTCAAAATTAAAGCTGATAAAATTTCCTACAAAATAGTTATTTGCATTTTTCTTGTAGGACCAACCATAAGCGAGTTATAGAGTTGGATATAAATAATATTTAACAAAAATTTGCTTTAAAATAAAATGTTTGGAAAACTGAAATTAAACTAATTTAATTGTGTCTAACACTTTAGTAGAGGAAAAAGAAGAAGACATAAAAGTCACTAAAGGTTTCAAAGTTGTCTTTAATCGTCATATTAATAACAATAACATTAATAATAATAATACTAATAGTACTAAATTTGCTTATATGCAAACGCTTAATTAAGGTAACAGTGTTTTGATTTCTTGCTCATATCTCAAAAACAGTTACTCCTATCAATTTTTATCTTTTTACTAAAATTCAAGCTGATAAAATTTCTTACAAAATAGTTATTTGCATTTTTTATGTAGGACTAACCATAAGCGAGATATAAGATTGAAAATAATTAATATTTAAAAAAGAAGTGCTTTAACAGAAAATGTCTTGTGATTTAAAATACATTTAATTTATTAGGTCCAATACTTTATTAGAAAAAAAAGGGAGTGACATATAAGTCACTGAAGTCTTCAGAGTCGATTTTAAATGCTGCATTTTCGTCTTCGTCTCAAACATTGAATACTGAATTACATTTTTTTCTGAAACGGTAACAGTTTTTACTTTGGTTTTTTGCTTATATCTCGAAAACAGTTACTCCTATCAATTTTTATCTTTCTTTCAAAATTAAAGCTGATAACATTTCCTACAAAATAGTTATTTGCATTTTTCTTGTAGGACCAACCATAAGCGAGTTATAAAGTTGGATATAAATAATATTTAACAAAAACTTGCTTAAAAATAAAATGTTTGAAATACTGGAATTAAACTAAATTAATTGTGTCTAACACTTTAGTAGAGAAAAAAGAAAAAGACATAAAAGTCACCAAAGTCTTCAGAATCGTTTTTAGTCGTCATATTAATAACAATAACATTAATAATAATAATACTAACAGTACTAAATCTGCTTATATGCAAGCGCTTTATTAAGGTAACAGTTTTTTGGTTTCTTGCTTATATCTCGAAAACAGTTACTCCTATGAATTTTTGTTTTTCTTTCAAAATTAAAGCTGATAAAATATTCTACAAAATAGTTATTTGCATTTTTCTTGTAGGACCAACCATAAGCGAGTTATAGAGTTGGATATAAATAATATATAACAAAAATTTGCTTTAAAATAAAATGTTTGAAAAACTGAAATTAAACTAATTTAACTGTGTCTAACACTTTAGTAGAGGAAAAAGGAAAAGACATAAAAGTCACTAAAGGTTTCAGAGTTGTCTTTAGTTATCATATTAATAACAATAACATTAATAATAATAATACTAATAGTACTAAATTTGCTTATATGCAAACGCTTAATTAAGGTAACAGTGTTTTGGTTTCTTGCTTATATCTCGAAAACAGTTACTCCTATCAATTTTTATCTTTTTACTAAAATTCAAGCTGATAAAATTTCCTACAAAATAGTTATTTGCATTTTTCATGTAGGACTAACCATAAGCGAGATATGAGTTTGAAAATAATTAATAATTAAAAAAAAAGTGCTTTAACAGAAAATGTCTTGTGATTTAAAATACACTTAATTTATTGGGTCCAATACTTTATTAGAAGAAAAAGGAAGTGACATAAAAGTCACTGAAGTCTTCAGAGTCGTTTTTAAATGCTGCAGTTTCGTCTTCGTCTCAAACATTGAAAACCGAATTACATTTTTGTTCAGTAGCAGTCACAGTTTTCTTATTGGTTTTTTGCTTATATCTCGAAAACAGTTACTCCTATCAATTTTTATCTTTCTTTCAAAATTAAAGCTGATAAAATTTCCTACAAAATAGTTATTTGCATTTTTCTTGTAGGACCAACCATAAGCGAGTTATAGAGTTGGATATAAATAATATTTAACAAAAATTTGCTTTAAAATAAAATGTTTGAAAAACTGAAATTAAACTAATTTAATTGTGTCTAACACTTTAGTAGAGGAAAAAGAAGAAGACATAAAAGTCACTAAAGGTTTCAAAATTGTCTTTAATCGTCATATTAATAACAATAACATTAATAATAATAATACTAATAGTACTAAATTTGCTTATATGCAAACGCTTAATTAAGGTAACAGTGTTTTGGTTTCTTGCTCATATCTCGAAAACAGTTACTCCTATCAATTTTTATCTTTTTACTAAAATTCAAGCTGATAAAATTTCCTACAAAATAGTTATTTGCATTTTTTATGTAGGACAAACCATAAGCGAGATATAAGATTGAAAATAATTAATATTTAAAAAAGAAGTGCTTTAACAGAAAATGTCTTGTGATTTAAAATACACTTAATTTATTAGGTCCAATACTTTATTAGAAAAAAAAGGGGGTGACATATAAGTCACTGAAGTCTTCAGAGTCGATTTTAAATGCTGCATTTTCGTCTTCGTCTCAAACATTGAAAACTGAATTACATTTTTGTTCTGAAACGGTAACAGTTTTTACTTTGGTTTTTTGCTTATATCTCGAAAACAGTTACTCCTATCAATTTTTATCTTTCTTTCAAAATTAAAGCTGATAACATTTCCTACAAAATAGTTATTTGCATTTTTCTTGTAGGACCAACCATAAGCGAGTTATAAAGTTGGATATAAATAATATTTAACAAAAACTTGCTTAAAAATAAAATGTTTGAAATACTGGAATTAAACTAAATTAATTGTGTCTAACACTTTAGTAGAGAAAAAAGAAAAAGACATAAAAGTCACCAAAGTCTTCAGAATCGTTTTTAGTCGTCATATTAATAACAATAACATTAATAATAATAATACTAACAGTACTAAATCTGCTTATATGCAAGCGCTTTATTAAGGTAACAGTTTTTTGGTTTCTTGCTTATATCTCGAAAACAGTTACTCCTATGAATTTTTGTTTTTCTTTCAAAATTAAAGCTGATAAAATATTCTACAAAATAGTTATTTGCATTTTTCTTGTAGGACCAACCATAAGCGAGTTATAGAGTTGGATATAAATAATATATAACAAAAATTTGCTTTAAAATAAAATGTTTGAAAAACTGAAATTAAACTAATTTAACTGTGTCTAACACTTTAGTAGAGGAAAAAGGAAAAGACATAAAAGTCACTAAAGGTTTCAGAGTTGTCTTTAGTTATCATATTAATAACAATAACATTAATAATAATAATACTAATAGTACTAAATTTGCTTATATGCAAACGCTTAATTAAGGTAACAGTGTTTTGGTTTCTTGCTTATATCTCGAAAACAGTTACTCCTATCAATTTTTATCTTTTTACTAAAATTCAAGCTGATAAAATTTCCTACAAAATAGTTATTTGCATTTTTCATGTAGGACTAACCATAAGCGAGATATAAGTTTGAAAATAATTAATAATTAAAAAAAAAGTGCTTTAACAGAAAATGTCTTGTGATTTAAAATACACTTAATTTATTAGGTCCAATACTTTATTAGAAGAAAAAGGGGGTGACATATAAGTCACTGAAGTCTTCAGAGTCGATTGTAAATGCTGCATTTTCGTCTTCGTCTCAAACATTGAAAACTGAATTACATTTTTGTTCTGAAACGGTAACAGTTTTCACTTTGGTTTTTTGCTTATATCTCAAAAACAATTACTCCTATCAGTTTTTATTTTTTTTTAAAATAAAGCTGATAAAATTTTCTACAAAATAGTTATTTGCATTTTTCTTGTAGGACCAACCATAAGCGAGTTATAAAGTTGGATATAAATAATATTTAACAAAAACTTGCTTAAAAATTAAATAATACTATTAGTATTATTATTATTAATGTTATTGTTATTAATATGACGACTAAAAACGATTCTGAAGACTTTGGTAACTTTTATGTCTTTTTCTTTTTTCTCTACTAAAGTGTTAGACACAATTAATTTAGTTTAATTTCAGTATTTCAAACATTTAATTTTTAAGCAAGTTTTTGTTAAATATTATTTATATCCAACTTTATAACTCGCTGATGGTTGGTCCTACAAGAAAAATGCAAATAACTATTTTGTAGGAAATTTTATTAGCTTTATTTTGAAAAAAAGATAAAAACTGATAGGAGTAATTGTTTTCGAGATATAGGCAAAAAACCAAAGTGAAAACTGTTACCGTTTCCGAACAAAAATGTAATTCAGTTTTCAATGTTTGAGACGAAGACCAAAAATGCAGCATTTACAATCGACTCTGAAGACTTCAGTGACTTATATGTCACCCCCTTTTTTTTCTAATAAAGTATTGGACCTAATAAATTAAGTGTATTTTAAATCACAAGACATTTTCTGTTAAAGCACTTCTTTTTTAAATATTAATTATTTTCAATCTTATATCTCGCTTATGGTTAATCCTACATAAAAAATGCAAATATCTATTTTGTAGGAAATTTTATCAGCTTGAATTTTAGTAAAAAGATAAAAATTAATAGGAGTAACTGTTTTCGAGATATGAGCAAGAAACCAAAACACTGTTACCTTAATTAAGCGTTTGCATATAAGCAAATTTAGTTCTATTAGTATTATTATTATTAATGTTATTGTTATTAATATGACGATTAAAGACAACTTTGAAACCTTTAGTGATTTTTATGTCGTCTTCTTTTTCCTCTACTAAAGTGTTAGACACAATTAAATTAGTTTAATTTCAGTTTTTCAAACATTTTATTTTAAAGCAAATTTTTGTTAAATATTATTTATATCCAACTCTATAACTCGCTTATGGTTGGTCCTACAAGAAAAATGCAAATAACTATTTTGTAGGAAATTTTATCAGCTTTAATTTTGAAAGAAAGATAAAAATTGATAGGAGTAACTGTTTTTGAGATATAAGCAAAAAACCAATAAGAAAACTGTGACTGTTACTGAACAAAAATGTAATTCGGTTTTCAATGTTTGAGACGAAGACGAAACTGCAGCATTTAAAAACGACTCTGAAGATTTCAGTGACTTTTATGTCACTTCCTTTTTCTTCTAATAAAGTATTGGACCCAATAAATTAAGTGTATTTTAAATCACAAGACATTTTCTGTTAAAGCACTTCTTTTTTAAATATTAATTATTTTCAATCTTATATCTCGCTTATGGTTAGTCCTACATAAAAAATGCAAATAACTATTTTGTAGGAAATTTTATCAGCTTGAATTTTAGTATAAAGATAAAAATTGATAGGAGTAACTGTTTTCGAGATATAAGCAAGAAACCAAAACACTGTTACCTTAATTAAGCGTTTGCATATAAGCAAATTTAGTACTATTAGTATTATTATTATTAATGTTATTGTTATTAATATGACAACTAAAGACAACTCTGAAACCTTTAGTGACTTTTATGTCTTTTCCTTTTTTCTCTACTAAAGTGTTAGACACAGTTAAATTAGTTTAATTTCAGTTTTTCAAACATTTTATTTTAAAGCAAATTTTTGTTAAATATTATTTATATCCAACTCTATAACTCGCTTATGGTTGGTCCTACAAGAAAAATGCAAATAACTATTTTGTAGAATATTTTATCAGCTTTAATTTTGAAAGAAAGACAAAAATTCATAGGAGTAACTGTTTTCGAGATATAAGCAAGAAACCAAAAAACTGTTACCTTAATAAAGCGCTTGCATATAAGCAGATTTAGTACTAATAGTATTATTATTATTAATGTTATTGTTATTAATATGACGACTAAAAACGATTCTGAAGACTTTGGTGACTTTTATGTCTTTTTCTTTTTTCTCTACTAAAGTGTTAGACACAATTAATTTAGTTTAATTTCAGTATTTCAAACATTTTATTTTTAAGCAAGTTTTTGTTAAATATTATTTATATCCAACTTTATAACTCGCTTATGGTTGGTCCTACAAGAAAAATGCAAATAACTATTTTGTAGGAAATGTTATCAGCTTTAATTTTGAAAAAAGATAAAAATTGATAGGAGTAACTGTTTTCGAGATATGAGCAAGAAACCAAAACACTGTTACCTTAATTAAGCGTTTGCATATAAGCAAATTTAGTACTATTAGTATTATTATTATTAATGTTATTGTTATTAATATGACGATTAAAGACAACTTTGAAACCTTTAGTGACTTTTATGTCTTCTTCTTTTTCCTCTACTAAAGTGTTAGACACAATTAAATTAGTTTAATTTCAGTTTTTCAAACATTTTATTTTAAAGCAAATTTTTGTTAAATATTATTTATATCCAACTCTATAACTCGCTTATGGTTGGTCCTACAAGAAAAATGCAAATAACTATTTTGTAGGAAATTTTATCAGCTTTAATTTTGAAAGAAAGATAAAAATTGATAGGAGTAACTGTTTTCGAGATATAAGCAAAAAACCAATAAGAAAACTGTGACTGTTACTGAACAAAAATGTAATTCAGTTTTCAATGTTTGAGACGAAGACGAAACTGCAGCATTTAAAAACGACTCTGAAGACTTCAGTGACTTTTATGTCACTTCCTTTTTCTTCTAATAAAGTATTGGACCCAATAAATTAAGTGTATTTTAAATCACAAGACATTTTCTGTTAAAGCACTTTTTTTTTAAATATTAATTATTTTCAATCATATATCTCGCTTATGGTTAGTCCTACATGAAAAATGCAAATAACTATTTTATAGGAAATTTTATCAGCTTTAATTTTGAAAAAAAGACAAAAATTCATAGGAGTAACTGTTTTCGAGATATAAGCAAGAAACCAAAAAACTGTTACCTTAATAAAGCGCTTGCATATAAGCAGATTTAGTACTATTAGTATTATTATTATTAATGTTGTTGTTATTAATATGACGACTAAAAACGATTCTGAAGACTTTGGTGACTTTTATGTCTTTTTCTTTTTTCTCTACTAAAGTGTTAGACACAATTAATTTAGTTTAATTTCAGTATCTCAAACATTTTATTTTTAAGCAAGTTTTTGTTAAATATTATTTATATCCAACTTTATAACTCGCTTATGGTTGGTCCTACAAGAAAAATGCAAATAACTATTTTGTAGAAAATGTTATCAGCTTTAATTTTGAAAGAAAGATAAAAATTGATAGGAGTAACTGTTTTCGAGATATAAGCAAAAAACCAATGTAAAAACTGTTACCGTTTCAGAACAAAAATGTAATTCAGTTTTCAATGTTTGAGACGAAGACGAAAATGCAGCATTTAAAATCGACTCTGAAGACTTCAGTGACTTATATGTCACCCCCTTTTTTTCTAATAAAGTATTGGACCTAATAAATTAAGTGTATTTTAAATCACAAGACATTTTCTGTTAAAGCACTTCTTTTTTAAATATTAATTATTTTCAATCTTATATCTCGCTTATGGTTAGTCCTACATAAAAAATGCAAATAATTATTTTGTAGGAAATTTTATCAGCTTGAATTTTAGTAAAAAAATAAAAGTTGATAGGAGTAACTGTTTTCGAGATATGAGCAAGAAACCAAAACACTGTTACCTTAATTAAGCGTTTGCATATAAGCAAATTTAGTACTATTAGTATTATTATTATTAATGTTATTGTTATTAATATGACGATTAAAGACAACTTTGAAACCTTTAGTGATTTTTATGTCGTCTTCTTTTTCCTCTACTAAAGTGTTAGACACAATTAAATTAGTTTAATTTCAGTTTTTCAAACATTTTATTTTAAAGCAAATTTTTGTTAAATATTATTTATATCTAACTCTATAACTCGCTTATGGTTGGTCGTACAAGAAAAATGCAAATAACTATTTTGTAGGAAATTTTATCAGCTTTAATTTTGAAAGAAAGATAAAAATTGATAGGAGTAACTGTTTTCGAGATATAAGCAAAAACCAATAAGAAAACTGTGACTGTTACTGAACAAAAATGTAATTCGGTTTTCAATGTTTGAGACGAAGACGAAACTGCAGCATTTAAAAACGACTCTGAAGACTTCAGTGACTTTTATGTCACTTCCTTTTTCTTCTAATAAAGTATTGGACCCAATAAATTAAGTGTATTTTAAATCACAAGACATTTTCTGTTAAAGCACTTTTTTTTTAAATATTAATTATTTTTAATCATATATCTCGCTTATGGTTAGTCCTACATGAAAAATGCAAATAATTATTTTGTAGGAAATTTTATCAGCATAAATTTTAGTAAAAGATAAAAATTGATAGGAGTAACTGTTTTCGAGATATAAGCAAGAAACCAAAACACTGTTACCTTAATTAAGCGTTTGCATATAAGCAAATTTAGAACTATTAGTATTATTATTATTAATGTTATTGTTATTAATATGACAACTAAAGACAACTCTGAAACCTTTAGTGACTTTTATGTCTTTTCGTTTTTTCTGTACTAAAGTGTTAGACACAGTAAAATTAGTTTAATTTCAGTTTATCAAACATTTTATTTTAAAGCAAATTTTTGTTAAATATTATTTATATCCAACTCTATAACTCGCTTATGGTTGGTCCTACAAGAAAAATGCAAATAACTATTTTGTAGAATATTTTATCAGCTTTAATTTTGAAAGAAAGACAAAAATTCATAGGAGTAACTGTTTTCGAGATATAGGCAAGAAACCAAAAAACTGTTACCTTAATAAAGCGCTTGCATATAAGCAGATTTAGTACTATTAGTATTATTATTATTAATGTTATTGTTATTAATATGACGACTAAAAACGATTCTGAAGACTTTGGTGACTTTTATGTCTTTTTCTTTTTTCTCTACTAAAGTGTTAGACACAATTAATTTAGTTTAATTTCAGTATTTCAAACATTTTATTTTTAAGCAAGTTTTTGTTAAATATTATTTATATCCAACTTTATAACTCGCTTATGGTTGGTCCTACAAGAAAAATGCAAATAACTATTTTGTAGGAAATGTTATCAGCTTTAATTTTGAAAAAAAGATAAAAATTGATAGGAGTAACTGTTTTCGAGATATAAGCAAAAAACCAACATGAAAACTGTAACAGTTACAGAACAAAAATGTAATTCAGTTTTCAATGTTTGAGACGAAGACGAAAATGCAGCATTTAAAATCGACTCTGAAGACTTCAGTGACTTATATGTCACCCCCTTTTTTTTTTAATAAAGTATTGGACCTAATAAATTAAGTGTATTTTAAATCACAAGACATTTTCTGTTAAAGCACTTCTTTTTTAAATATTAATTATTTTCAATCTTATATCTCGCTTATGGTTAGTCCTACATAAAAAATGCAAATAACTATTTTGTAGGAAATTTTATCAGCTTAAATTTTAGTAAAAAAATAAAAATTGATAGGAGTAACTGTTTTCGAGATATGAGCAAGAAACCAAAACACTGTTACCTTAATTAAGCGTTTGCATATAAGCAAATTTAGTACTATTAGCATTATTAATGTTATTGTTATTAATATGACGATTAAAGACAACTTTGAAACCTTTAGTGATTTTTATGTCTTCTTCTTTTTCCTCTACTAAAGTGTTAGACACAATTAAATTAGTTTAATTTCAGTTTTTCAAACATTTTATTTTAAAGCAAATTTTTGTTAAATATTATTTATATCCAACTCTATAACTCGCTTATGGTTGGTCCTACAAGAAAAATGCAAATAACTATTTTGTAGGAAATTTTATCAGCTTTAATTTTGAAAAAAAGATAAAAATTGATAGGAGTAACTGTTTTCGAGATATAAGCAAGAAACCAAAAAACTGTTACCTTAATAAAGCGCTTGCATATAAGCAGATTTAGTACTATTAGTATTATTATTATTATTGTTATTGTTATTAATATGACGACTAAAAACGATTCTGAAGACTTTGGTGACTTTTATGTCTTTTTCTTTTTTCTCTACTAAAGTGTTAGACTCAATTAATTTAGTTTAATTTCGGTTTTTCAAACATTTTATTTAAAGCAAATTTTTGTTGAATATTATTTATATCCAACTCTATAACTCGCTTATGGTTGGTCCTACAAGAAAAATGCAAACAACTATTTTGTAGGAAGCTTTATCAGCTTTAATTTTAAAAGAAAGATAAAAATTGATAGGAGTAACTGTTTTCGAGATATAAGCAAAAAACCAACATGAAAACTGTAACAGTTACAGAACAAAAATGTAATTCAGTTTTCAATGTTTGAGACGAAGACGAAAATGCAGCATTTACAAACGACTCTAAAGACTTCAGTGACCTTTCTGTCACCTCTTTTTTCTTCTAATAAAGTATTGGACCCAATAAATTAAGTGTATTTTAAATCACAAGACATTTTCTGTTAAAGCACTTTTTTTTTAAATATTAATTATTTTTAATCTTATATCTCGCTTATGGTTAGTCCTACATAAAAAATGCAAATAACTATTATGTAGGAAATTTTATCAGCTTGAATTTTAGTAAAAAGATAAAAATTGATAGGAGTAACTGTTTTCGAGATATAAGCCAGAAACCAAAACACCGTTACCTTAATTAAGCGTTTGCATATAAGCAAATTTAGTACTATTAGTATTATTATTATTAATGTTATTGTTATTAATATGACGATTAAAGACAACTTTGAAACCTTTAGTGACTTTTATGTCTTCTTCTTTTTCCTCTACTAATGTGTTAGACACAATTAAATTAGTTTAATTTCAGTTTTTCAAACATTTTATTTTAAAGCAAATTTTTGTTAAATATTATTTATATCCAACTCTATAACTCGCTTATGGTTGGTCCTACAAGAAAAATGCAAATAACTATTTTGTAGGAAATTTTATCAGCTTTAATTTTGAAAAAAAAAATTAAAATTGATAGGAGTAACTGTTTTCGAGATATAAGCAAAAAACCAATAAGAAAACTGTGACTGTTACTGAACCAAAATGTAATTCAGTTTTCAATGTTTGAGACGAAGATGAAACTGCAGCATTTAAAAACGACCCTGAAGACTACAGCGACTTTTATGTCACTTTCTTCTTCTTCTAATAAAGTATTAGACCCAATAAATTAAGTGTATTTTAAATCACAAGACATTTTCTGTTAAAGCACTTTTTTTTAAATATTAATTATTTTCAATCATATATCTCGCTAATGGTTAGTCCTACATGAAAAATGCAAATAACTATTTTGTAGGAAATTTTATCAGCTTTAATTTTAGTAAAAAGATAAAAATTGATAGGAGTAACTGTTTTCGAGATATAAGCAAGAAACCAAAAAACTGTTACCTTAATAAAGCGCTTGCATATAAGCAAATTTAGTACTATTAGTATTATTATTATTAATGTTATTGTTATTAATATGACGATTAAAGACAACTTTGAAACCTTTAGTGACTTTTATGTCTTCTTCTTTTTCCTCTACTAATGTGTTAGACACAATTAAATTAGTTTAATTTCAGTTTTTCAAACATTTTATTTTAAAGCAAATTTTTCTTAAAGATTATTTATATCCAACTCTATAACTCGCTTATGGTTGGTCCTACAAAAAAAATGTTAAAAACTATTTTGTAGGAAATTTTATCAGCTTTAATTTTGAAGAAAAAATAAAAATTTATAGAAGTAACTGTTTTCGAGATATAAGCAAAAAACCAAAGTGAAAATTGTAACCGTTACTGAACAAAAATGTAATTCAGTTTTCAATGTTTGAGACGAAGACGAAAATGCAGCATTTAAAAACGACTCTGAAAATTTCAGTGACTTTTAAGTCACCTCCTTTTTTTTCTAATAAAGTATTGGACTCAATAAATTAAGTGTATTTTAAATCACAAGACATTTTCTGTTAAAGCACTTTTTTTTTAAATATTGATTATTTTCAAACTTACATCTCGCTTATGGTTAGTCCTACATGAAAAATGCAAATAACTATTTTGTTGGAAATTTTATCAGCTTTAATTTTAGTAAAAAGATATAAATTGATAGGAGTAACTGTTTTCGAGGTATAAGCAAGAAACCAAAAAACTGTTACTTTAATTAAGGGCTTGCATATAAGCAAATTTAGTACTAAAAACAACTCTGAAGATTTTGGTAACTTTTATGTCTTCTCCTTTTTCTTCTACTAAAGTGTTAGACACAATTAATTTAGTTTAATTTCGGTTTTTCAAACATTTTATTTTAAAGCAAATTTTTGTTAAAGATTATTTATATCCAACTCTATAACTCGCTTATGGTTGGTCTTACAAAAAAAATGTGAATAACGATTTTGTTGGAAATTTTATCAGCTTTAATTTTGAAAGAAAGATAAAAATTAATAGGAGTAACAGTTTTCGAGATATAAACAAAAAACCAATAAGAAAACTGTAACTGTTACTGAACAAAAATGTAATTCAGTTTTCAATGTTTGAGACGAAGGCGAAAATGCAGCATTTAAAATCGACTCTGAAGACTTCAGTGACTTTTATGTCACCTCCTTTTTCTTCTAATAAAGTGTTGGACCCAATAAATTAAGTGTATTTTAAATCCCAAGACATTTTCTGTTAAAACACTTTTTTTTCAAATATTAATTATTTTCAAACTTATATCTCGCTTATGGTTAGTCCTACATGAAAAATGCAAATTACTATTTTGTAGGAAATTTTATCAGCTTTAATTTTAGTAGAAAGATAAAAATTGATAGGAGTAACTGTTTTCGAGATATAAGCAAGAAACCAAAAAACTGTTAATTAATTAAGCGCTTGCATATAAGCAAATTTAGTACTATTAGTATTATTATTATTAATGTTATTGTTATTAATATAACGACTAAAAACGACTCTCAAGACTTTGGTGACTTTTATGTCTTCTCCTTTTTCCTATACTAAAGTGTTAGACTCAATTAATTTAGTTTAATTTCGGTTTTTCAAACATTTTATTTTAAAGCAAATTTTTGTTGAAGATATTTTATATCCAACTCTATAACTCGCTTATGGTTGGTCTTACAAAAGAAATGCAAATAACTATTTTGTAGGAAATTTTATCAGCTTTAATTTTAGTAAAAAGATAAAAATTGATAGGAGTAACTGTTTTCGAGATATAAGCAAGAAACCAAAACACTGTTACCTTAATTAAGCGTTTGCATATAAGCAAATTTAGTACTATTAGTATTATTATCATTAATGTTATTGTTATTAATATGACGACTAAAGACGACTCTGAAACCTTTAGTGACTTTTATGTCTTTTTCTTTTTCCTCTACTAAAGTGTTAGACACAATTAAATTAGTTTAATTTCAGTTTTTCAAACATTTTATTTTAAAGCAAATTTTTGTTAAATATTATTTATATCCAACTCTATAACTCGCTTATGGTTGGTCCTACATGAAAAATGCAAATAACGATTTTGTAGGAAATTTTATCGGCTTTAATTTTGAAATAAAGATAAACATTGATAGGAGTAACAGTTTTCGAGATATAAGCAAAAAACCAATAAGAAAACTGTAACTGTTACTGAACAAAAATGTAATTCAGTTTTCAATGTTTGAGACGAAGACGAAAATGCAGCATTTAAAATCGACTCTGAAGACTTCAGTGACTTTTATGTTACCTCTTTTTTCTTCTAATAAACTATTGGACCCAATAAATTAAGTGTATTTTAAATCCCAAGACATTTTCTGTTAAAACACTTTTTTTTTAAATATTAATTATTTTCAAACTTATATCTCGCTTATGGTTAGTCCTACATGAAAAATGCAAATTACTATTTTGTAGGAAATTTTATCAGCTTTAATTTTAGTAAAAAGATAAAAATTGATAGGGGTAACTGTTTCTGAGATATAAGCAAGAAACCAAAAAACTGTTACCTTAATTAAGCGCTTGCATATAAGCAAATTTAGTACTAAAAGCAACTCTGAAGACTTTGGTGACTTTATGTCTTCTCCTTTTTCCTCTACTAAAGTGTTAGACCCAATTAATTTAGTTTAATTTCGGTTTTTCAAACATTTTATTTTAAAGCAAATTTTTGTTAAAGATTATTTATATCCAACTCTATAACTCGCTTATGGTTGGTCCTACAAGAAAAATGCTAATAACGATTTTGTAGGAAATTTTATCAGCTTTAATTTTGAATGAAAGATAAAAATTAATAGGAGTAACAGTTTTCAAGATATAAGCAAAAAACCAATAAGAAAACTGTAACTGTTACTGAACAAAAATGTAATTCAGTTTTCAATGTTTGAGACGAAGACGAAAATGCAGCATTTAAAATCGACTCTGAAGACTTCAGTGACTTTTATGTCACCTCCTTTTTCTTCTAATAAAGTATTGGACCCAATAAATTAAGTGTATTTTAAATCACAAGACATTTTCTGTTAATGCACTTTTTTTTAAATATTAGTTATTTTCAAACTTATATCTCGCTTATGGTTAGTCCTACATGAAAAATGCAAATTACTATTTTGTAGGAAATTTTATCAGCTTTAATTTTAGTAAAAGATAAAAATTGATAGGAGTAACTGTTTTCGAGATATAAGCAAGAAACCAAAAAACTGTTAACTTAATTAAGCGTTTGCATATAAGCAAATTTAGTACTATTAGTATTATTATTATTAATGTTATTGTTATTAATATGACAATTAAAGACGACTCTGAAACCTTTAGTGACTTTTATGTCTTCTTCTTTTTTCTCTACTAAAGTGTTAGACACAATTAATTTAGTTTAATTTCAGTATTTCAAACATTTTATTTTAAAGCAAATTTTTGTTAAATATTATTTATATCCATCTCTATAACTCGCTTATGCTTTTTCCTACAAGAAAAATGCAAATAACTATTTTGTAGGAAATTTTATCAGCTTTAATTTTAGTAAAAAGATAAAAATTGATAGGAGTAACTGTTTTCGAGAAATAAGCAAGAAACCAAAAAACTGTTACCTTAATAAAGCGCTTGCATATAAGCAAATTTAGTACTATTAGTATTATTATTATTAATGTTATTGTTATTAAAATGACGACTAAAAACGACTCTGAAGACTTTGGTGACTTTTATGTCTTCTCTTTTTCCAATACTAAAGTGTTAGACTCAATTAATTTAGTTTAATTTCGGTTTTTCAAACATTTTATTTTAAAGCAAATTTTTGTTGAAGATTATTTATTTCCAACTCTATAACTCGCTTATGGTTAGTCTTACAAAAGAAATGCAAATAACTATTTTGTAGGAAATTTTATCAGCTTTAATTTTAGTAATAAGATAAAAATTGATAGGAGTAACTGTTTTCGAGATATAAGCTAGAAACCAAAACACTGTTACCTTAATTAAGCGTTTGCATATAAGCAAATTTAGTACTATTAGTATTATTATCATTAATGTTATTGTTATTAATATGACGACTAAAGACGACTCTGAAACCTTTAGTGACTTTTATGTCTTTTTCTTTTTCCTCTACTAAAGTGTTAGACCCAATTAAATTAGTTTAATTTCAGTTTTTCAAACATTTTATTTTAAAGCAAATTTTTGTTAAATATTATTTATATCCAATTCTATAACTCGCTTATGGTTGGTCCTACATGAAAAATGCAAATAACGATTTTGTAGGAAATTTTATCAGCTTTAATTTTGAAATAAAGATAAAAATTGATAGGAGTAACAGTTTTCGAGATATAAGCAAAAAACCAATAAGAAAACTGTAACTGTTACTGAACAAAAATGTAATTCAGTTTTCAATGTTTGAGACGAAGACGAAAATGCAGCATTTAAAATCGACTCTAAAGACTTCAGTGACTTTTATGTCACCTCCTTTTTCTTCTAATAAACTATTGGACCCAATAAATTAAGTGTATTTTAAATCCCAAGACATTTTCTGTTAAAACACTTTTTTTTTAAATATTAATTATTTTCAAACTTATATCTCGCTTATGGTTAGTCCTACATGAAAAATGCAAATTACTATTTTGTAGGAAATTTTATCAGCTTTAATTTTAGTAAAAAGATAAAAATTGATAGGAGTAACTGTTTTCGAGATATAAGCAAGAAACCAAAAAACTGTTACCTTAATTAAGCGCTTGCATATAAGCTGATTTAGTACTAAAAACAACTCTGAAGATTTTGGTGACTTTATGTTTTCTCCTTTTTCCTCTACTAAAGTGTTAGACCCAATTAATTTAGTTTAATATCGGTTTTTCAAACATTTTATTTTAAAGCAAATTTTTGTTAAAGATTATTTATATCCAACTCTATAACTCGCTTATGGTTGGTCCTACAAGAAAAATGCAAATAACGATTTTGTTGGAAATTTTATCAGCTTTAATTTTGAAAGAAAGATAAAATTTGATAGGAGTAACAGTTTTCGAGATATAAGCAAAAAACCAATAAGAAAACTGTAACTGTTACTGAACAAAAATGTAATTCAGTTTTCAATGTTTGAGACGAAGACGAAAATGCAGCATTTAAAATCGACTCTGAAGACTTCAGTGATTTTTATGTCACCTCCTTTTTCTTCTAATAAAGTATTGTACCCAATAAATTAAGTGTATTTTAAATCACAAGACATTTTCTGTTAAAGCACTTTTTTTTAAATATTAGTTATTTTCAAACTTATATCTCGCTTATGGTTAGTCCTACATGAAAAATGCAAATTACTATTTTGTTGGAAATTTTATCAGCTTTAATTTTAGTGAAAAGATAAAAATTGATAGGAGTAACTGTTTTCGAGATATAAGCAAGAAACCAAAAAACTGTTACCTTAATTAAGGGCTTGCATATAAGCTAATTTAGTACTAAAAACAACTCTGAAGACTTTGGTGACTTTTATGTCACCTCCTTTTTCTTCTAATAAAGTATTGAACCCATTAAATTAAGTGTATTTTAAATCACAAGACATTTTCTGTTAAAGCACTTTTTTTTTAAATATTAATTATTATCAAACTTATATCACGCTTATGGTTAGTTCTACATAAAAAATGCAAATAACTATTTTGTAGGAAATTTTATCAGCTTTAATTTTAGTAAAAAAATAAAAATTGATAAGAGTAACTGTTTTCGAGATATAAGCAAGAAACTGTTACCTTAATTAAGCGCTTGCATATAAGCAAATTTAGTAATATTAGTATTATTATTATTATTAATGTTATTGTTATTAATATGACTACTAAAAACGACTCTCAAGACTTTGGTGACTTTTATGTCTTCTCCTTTTTTCTCTACTAAAGTGTTTGTCTTAATTAATTTAGTTTAATTTCGGTTTTTTAAACATTTTATTTTAAAGCAAATTTTTGTTAAAGATTATTTATATCCAACTCTATAACTCGCTTATGGTTGGTCCTACAAAAAAAATGCGAATAACTATTTTGTAGAGAATTTTATCAGCTTTAATTTTGAAAGAAAGATAAAAAGTGATAGGAGTAACTGTTTTCGAGATATAAGCAAAAAACCAATAAGAAAACTGTAACTGTTACTAAACAAAAATGTAATTCAGATTTCAATGTTTGAGACAAAGACGAAAATGCAGCATTTAAAATCGACTCTGAAGACTTCAGTGACTTTTATGTCTCCTCCTTTTTCATCTAATAAAGTATTGGACCCATTAAATTAAGTGTATTTTAAATCACAAGACATTTTCTGTTAAAGCACTTTTTTTTTAAATATTATGTTAGAAGACTTTTTCGAAGTTTAACTTTATTTTGAAAAAAAAGTTCTAAATACAAATACACAACCACCGTGTCGCCGTTGATTCGACACTGCCGCCACGCCGTCTCACCGCTCATCGCCTGGTTGTTGTGTCTATTGCGCCGCCTCGATTCCCGCCGTGTCCTTAATCAGCGCCTGGCTGATTTTGGTCGTAACATTCGGCCTTCCTGCAAAATTAATGTCCTCATTAATTCGTAGCCTAATTCTCGAGGAGATCGATCAGATCTAACCGATCAATTTCCTCGCCACTGTCGCTTTCCTCGCCATCCGCCTTGTCATTCGCCTCCTGAGCAGTACTGCAATAGCGCCGGAGTGAATCCACCGCCACAACCGCCTTAAAACGTTTGTACCCTCTCATACCTTTAATCGCCTCGATCTGGTACCTGTCGTTACCAAGCCGACGTGACACTCTATATGGTCCGTCGTACTTATTCGCCAACTTTCTATTAGTACCTGGATCCAAACAACCAGTCGCCGACTGACGCCACAAGACCAAATCGCCTACTTTATACAGGGTTGCAACCTTTCGCCTTTTATCGAACCTAGATTTCATTTGTAGTGCAGTCCTTTTCAGATTCCTTTCCGCCTCGGCCCTATTTGCCTGTAGCTCTTCACTGAGTGCTTCAGCAAGAACTGGGTACCCCGAGTCGTCACTCGAAGGTCCCGCATGCTGACTAAGCCCTGCTCCGCCCTGAGCATTCGCACTGCACCCGGTACCAGGTGTTGTGCTCGCCTCGCCGTGTGGTACCGCCTCGCCGTGTTTTACTAGGTTCGCGCCGGTTTCGCCGTTTTCGATCGAATTTAATGTCGCCTGTACCACATTATCCGCCAAATTAGCTACAACGCCCCGCCTGTGGGAGAACATCAACTGGGCCGGAGAAAATCGAGTACTCGCATTAACTGTATTGTTCAAACCCCAAACTATCTCCGGTAACCCATCGTCCCACCGATTTTCGGAATCTGCACTGCACGTCAACGCCTCTTCAATGGTTCGGTTGGGTCTTTCAACCTGACCATTCGCCCTAGGGGTAGCAATCGCATTTTGAATATGCTGAATCCCTTTTTCCGCCATGAAATCACCAAACGCCTTGCTCTGAAACGCCAATCCACGATCTGTGATTACCCTTCGCGGATACCCAAACACCCCAAAAATATCTCTCAATTTTTCAATCGCCTCTGTAGATCTCAGTGTTCGAGTTGGTTTCGCCCAGACAAATTTTGTAAATCCGTCTATCGCCATTAGCAAGTAACTGTTGCCCTTGCTACTTCTCATGAAAGGACCTAAATGATCTACATGTACTGTATCCAAAGGAATGGGTAACCTTTTTATTGGATGCAGTCGCCCTTCCGCCTTACCATAATCACCTTTGCCATAGGCACATCGCAAACAGGATCGTACATATTTCAACATGAATCGCGCCATTTTAGGAAACCAATATGTTTCTTTCATCAATGTTAACGCCCTATTGTAACCAGGATGCCCTATTTCATCGTGGTGTTTGTGAGCCAAAGTAAACCTCGCCGTGGCTGGCACATAAAGTCTGTCGCCGTTTGGTGTTATTCTATACAGACGCCCATTTTTCACTTTGTACACCGCCTTTACATCTCGCGGTGTTACGCCGGTTGTCAATACAGTGACCAGCTCCTGCGCTTTGGGATCTTGTAATTGAACTGTAAGAAACCAATCCGCCTCATCTGCATGAACGATAGAAATCTGAACAGGATTTCGACTTAAAGCATCAACGTGCTGCATCCGTACGCCCGGCCTATATTCTACTGTCATGCCATACTCTTGGATTGCTAGCCACCACCGAGCTATTCGAGGGACCAAGTCTTTCTTTAAGAAAGTTGCTCTTACCGCTGAACAATCAGTTACAACTTTAAATTGTGTACCCAGCAAATACACCCGAAAACGTTTAATTGACTCTACCACCGCCAAGGTTTCTAACTCATAGCTATGATATACCTGCTCCTGAGGTGTGGTAGTTCTACTGAAGTAGAAAACTGGCTTTAGCTCACCATCTGGTTGTCTCTGTAGCAGAATTCCTCCCACGCCAATTTTGCTTGCATCTGTATGCAACTCTGTCGAAAAACTGCTGTTGTAAGCTGCCAAAACCGGTCTCTCAGACAACAAGTGACGAAGTCTCTGGAAAGCGTCCTGCTGCTCTTCTCCCCATCGCCACTCCACGTCCTTTTTCGTGAGATTTGTCAAAGGTTTCGCCAACAGGGCAAAATTCCGAATGAATTTTCTGAAGTAACTAGCTAAACCCATAAACTGTCTAACACTATGTACGTCTGAGGGTTCTGGGAACTTTAGAACTGCATCCACTTTGCGTTGACCAGGTCGTATCCCTTCAACGCTGATCTCATGGCCTAAATAATCGATCTTCTCTTGAAGGAAACTGCATTTCGCCAATTTCAATTTCACGCCTGCATCTCTAATTAGTTCCAACACCTTTCGAAGTAGCTCTAACCCCGTCGCTACATCTACTGAAGGTATCAGAAGATCATCCATGTACGCCAAGACCTGATCATGTCGCATGTTGCCCAACATTTGGTTGATAATTCTCTGAAATACCGCCGGAGAATTTGCCAACCCAAATGGAACTCGCAAGTATTCATAATGTCCATCAGGTGTTACAAAAGCCGTTTTGTGAATTGAATCAGAATGCATTGGTACCTGATGATATCCTTGCGCCAAGTCCAAGGATGTAAAGTATCGGTTTCCCGCCAACCGATCCAACTGATCCGCAATCAGTGGCAAAGGGTACCTATCTTTCACCGTAATTGCATTTAGTGCCCTATAATCAACACAGAGACGCATTTCGCCTGTTTTCTTAGGGATCAACAAAATAGGACTCGCATAGTTTGAATTAGATTCTCTGATGACATCGCCGTCAAGCAGACTCTGCACCTTTTGTCGAACCACCGCTCGTTCTGAATGTGACAATCTGTATGGACGATAATACACAGGAATGTCTGACGTTAGATTTATCGACATGGACCCTAACTGAGTTAAACCTAGATCCTCATCATTCGCCGAAAAACAACACGACATAGAACGCAATAAGTCAAATAGCTGTTGTTTATAATAATCACCTATTTCGCCTACAGTGACACTAGATAAGTCAAAACATGCGCTCACCTGCTGAATGTTCATGACTTTTGTCACCGGAACTCCTTCTTTGCACCTCTCCGCCTTTGTCACTAATCGTCCAGCCTTCCAAACCAGTGTTCTGGGTGCAAGATTTGTGATGAGGATTTTGTTGTCGTCTCGGCATTTTAACACGCCACCGGGTATCGCCACCATGTCGTCCTTGCTTTGAAACGTCACAGGAGCCATTGAAACTATTTCGCCTATTTCACAATCAGTTATTGTAACGCCCATTTGGAGTGACAGCCCCGCCGGGATAACTGTGTCCTCCTTCACGAGGATTCGTGGCCTTGGTCGGTCCGTCTCCAAGGTTAAGTTCTTAAAAACTTCGAAAAGATCTTCGTCCCTGATAACGCATGCTTTATCGCCTCTCACTACAAGTGCTACGCCGGAGGTACTAATTGCTGGTTGACCCAAGATGAGCTCGATTCGCCCGAGATCACACTTGGTTATCAACGCCGTGATACTTAATGTTACCTCATCAACCTTAATGTCAAATGTCGCCTCGCCAATCGCTACACCTTGCCCGCCTGCAAACCCCTGTAGTATCCATTCGCCTGGTTTTATGTTTAAATTACGCCCTTGCGCCCAAGACCACGCCAAAATGTTGTGCTCACTCCCGGTGTCAATATAAACACGAATTTGCGCGCCGCATGCCGTACCCATCTTTTTATAAGTGTTCTCTAGCCCTAATTGTAAAATTCTCACCTGTGGGTTCGCGCCTTTCACCGCCGTGGAGTCTGCTTGGGGGTTACAGGTTGACGCCTCATGTCCTGGTCTCCCACATTTTCGACATCTCTCCCTCCTCTCGTAAGGACACTCTCGACTCTTGTGGGTACCGTATCGCTGACAGTTGAAACAGCGAATTAATGCGGACTTCGCGTTTGTTGTTGCCACTGGTTGGTCCGATCGCCGTTTCATCGCCTGGCCGGAGGAGGTTGACTCACGCCGTGTCACCCCTTCAGCCTTTGCCGTCGCCCCACGATATTCATAAAACTCCAGTCCCACAAGAAAGTTGTTATACAGCGCCTCTGGGGTGGTACTTCTAGTCGCGTATGCATTTGCACGAAGCTCCTTTGGCAGCCCCCTTATGATCACAGCGACAGCATTCTCGCCAGAAATGCCGACTCTGTCACATAGCGCCAACTTCTCGTGATAGTACTTCGTCATTACCTCGCCTGGTAACTTTTGACGCTGTACTAATTCTTCGAGAGTAATGGCAAAGTCCTGTCGCCGAGGAAACGCCATTCGGAGTCTCGCCTTCCAAGAATCCCAGGTCAAATTGTATTCGCCTAAATGATTAAACCATGCTTTCGCCGCCCCCATCAATCGTGATTGCATAATGCCCGCCTTTTCCAATTCTGACCACCCGTGAACTTGCCCCAGCTGGTCAATTTTTGCGAGCCACCTCTCGATATTGCAATCGGCATCATCTGGGTCAAAATAGTCGACAATTTCGGCTCCAATTTTCCAGCTCCGCACTGTAGAACAATCAGAGCCTGTCGCCGGCGATTGCTGTGCCGACGCGCCCATCTCAGCTATCCTATTGCGTAAGGTTACCTCCGCCCCCTCTGTACCCGCCGCCTGGGTATCAGTAATTTCGCCTAAAATTAGTGCCGCCTGCCTTTTTACCGCCTTTTCGATTTGGGATTTTAACTCCGATCCCAATAATTGCTCCAGGGTACGCGCAATTGGGTTATCCAAGGTCTCTGACGTCACCTGGGTTGTCGCCGAAATCGTCCTTGGGGCCGCCTCCTCCAAGTCGATGTCTTCGTCCATCGTCAAAGTAATTCCCTCTTCGTCGCCTCTTTGCTCCTCAGACATTTTTAGAACACTTTTCGCCGAAATTCGTCTTGCCACACCCAAAGTAACAGTCGACTTTTCTTATCGCCGTTTTTGCGCTGACGTTTTTCACCCGAGCAAGTCCTTGAAGCTAATTTCGCCGCACTTTCAATTACGCCACTCAAATTTCACCAACTAGCACGTGAAATAATCCCACTTCTGATTTGTTAGAAGACTTTTTCGAAGTTTAACTTTATTTTGAAAAAAAAGTTCTAAATACAAATACACAACCACCGTGTCGCCGTTGATTCGACACTGCCGCCACGCCGTCTCACCGCTCATCGCCTGGTTGTTGTGTCTATTGCGCCGCCTCGATTCCCGCCGTGTCCTTAATCAGCGCCTGGCTGATTTTGGTCGTAACAATTAATTATTTTCAAACTTATATCTCGCTTATGGTTTGTCCTACATGAAAAATGCAAATTACTATTTTGTAGGAAATTTTATCAGCTTTAATTTTAGTAAAAAGATAAAAATTGATAGGAGTAACTGTTTTCGAGATATAAGCAAGAAACCAAAAAACTGTTACCTTAATTAAGCGCTTGCATATAAGCAAATTTAGTAATATTAGTATTATTAATATTAATGTTATTGTTATTAATGTGACGACTAAAAACGACTCTTAAGACTTTGGTGACTTTTATGTCTTCTCCTTTTTCCTCTACTAAAGTGTTAGTCTTAATTTAGTTTAATTTCGGTTTTTCAAACATTTTATTTTAAAGCAAATTTTTGTTAAATATTATTTATATCCAACTCTATAACTCGCTTATGGTTGGTCCTACAAAAAAATGCAAATAACTATTTTGTAGGAAATTTTATTAGCTTTAATTTTGAAAAAAAGATAAAAATTGATAGGAGTAACTGTTTTCGAGATATAAGCAAGAAACCAAAAAAATGTTACGTTAATTAAGCGTTTGCATATAAGCAAATTTAGTACTATTAGTATTATTATTATTAATGTTATTGTTATTAATATGACGACTAAAGACGACTCTGAAACATTTAGTGACTTTTATGTCTTCTCCTTTTTCCTCTACTAAAGTGTTAGACACAATTAATTTAGTTTAATTCTGGTTTTTCAAGCATTTTATTTTAAAGCAAATTTTTGTTAAATATTATTTATATCCAACTCTATAACTCGTTTATGCTTGGTCCTACAAGAAAAATGTAAATAACTATTTTGTTGGAAATTTTATCAGCTTTAATTTTGAAAGAAAGATAAAATTTGATAGGCGTAACTGTTTTCGAGATATAAGCAAAAAACCAATAAGAAAACTGTAACTGTTACTGAACAAAAATGTAATTCAGTTTTCAATGTTTGAGACGAAGTCAAAAATGCAGCATTTAAAAACGACTCTGAAGACTTCAGTGACTTTTATGTCACCTCTTTTTACTTCTAATAAAGTATTGGACCCAACAAATTAAGTGTATTTTAAATCACAAGACATTTTCTGTTAAAACACTTTTTTTTAATTAATAATTATTTTTAAACTTATATCTCGCTTATGGTTAGTTCTACATGAAAAATGCAAATAACTATTTTGTAGGAAATTTTATCACCTTTAATTTTGGTGAAAAAGTAAAAATTGATAGGAGTAACTGTTTTCGAGATATAGGCAAAAAACAAAAAAACTGTTACCTTAATTAAGCGCTTGCATATAAGCAAATTTAGTACTACGAGTATTGTTATTATAAATGTTATTGTTATTAATATGACGACTAAAGACAACTTTAAGACTTTAGTGACTTTTATGTCTCCTCCTTTTTCCTCTACTAAAGTGTTAGACACAATTAATTTAGTTTAATTTCGGTTTTTCAAACATTTTATTTTAAAGCAAATTTTTGTTAAATATTAAAAACTATAAAATGGCTTAGATTGCCTAAAAACACAGATCACACATGATCTTTTGCATAAAAATGAGAAAACGCTCATGTAACACACAAAATAAGCTCCATTTTTTCTTTTTAAAAGTATTATTATTATTATTACTTTTGTTACTATTACTATTATTATTATTATTATTATTATTATTATTATTATTATTGTTATTATTATTATTATTATTATTATTATTATTATAATTATTATTATTATTATTATTATTATTATTATTATTATTAAAAACTTATATTAAACAGACAGAAAACGTCGTATTCTGACACAACTTAAAACACAGATCACACATGATCTTTTGCATAGAAATGAGAAAACGCTCATATAACACAAAATAAGCTTCATTTTGGCTTAGAGAACTAAGCTTACTTTTACTACTACTATTATTTTTATTTTTATTATTATTATTATTATTACTATTATTTTTATTATTATTATTACTATTATTATTATTATTATTATTATTATTATTAATATTATTATTATTATTATTATTATTAATATTATTATTATTAAAGACCGATTATAACTTTTGTATAGTAAATGTTTTTATACCAGTTTTAAAATGAGTTATTAATTTTAGACAATTTCTTGCCTAAAAACACAGATCACAGATGATCTCTTGCATAGAAATGAGAAAACGCTCAGATAACACAAAATAAGCATCATTTTTGCTTAGAAAAACTAAGCTTTAATTTAGAAAGAAATTTATTATTATAAGTATTATTATCAATATTATTATTATTATTATTATTATTATTATTATTATTATTGTTTCTTTTATTACTATTATTATTATTATTATTATTATTATTATTAACTTTTGTATAGTAAATGTTTTTATACCAGTTTTAAAATGAGTTATTAATTTTAGACAATTTCTTGCCTAAAAACACAGATCACAGATGATCTCTTGCATAGAAATGAGAAAACGCTCATATAACACACAAAATAAGCATCATTTTTGCTTAGAAAAACTAAGCTTTAATTTAGAAAGAAATTCATTATTATAAGTATTATTATTATTATTATTATTATTATTATTATTATTATTATTATTTCTTTTATTACTATTATTATTATTATTATTATTATTATTATTATTATTACTATTATTATTATTATTATTATTACTATTATTATTATTATTATTATTATTATTATTATTATTATAATTATTATTATTATTAACTTTTGTATAGTAAATGTTTTTATACCAGTTTTAAAATGAGATATTAATTTTAGACAATTTCTTGCCTAAAAATACAGATCACAGATGATTTCTTGCATAGAAATGAGAAAGCGCTCATATAACACACAAAATAAGCTTCATTTTTGCTTAGAAAAACTAAGCTTTAATTTAGAAAGAAATTTATTATTATAAGTATTATTATCATTATTATTATTATTATTATTATTATTATTATTATTATTATTATTATTGTTTCTTTTATTACTATTATTATTATTATTATTATTATTATTATTATTATTATTATTATTATTATTATTATTAACTTTTGTATAGTAAATGTTTTTATACCAGTTTTAAAATGAGTTATTAATTTTATTCAATTTCTTGCCTAAAAACACAGATCACAGATGATTTCTTGCATAGAAATGAGAAAACGCTCATATAACACACAAAATAAGCATCATTTTTGCTTAGAAAAACTAAGCTTTAATTTAGAAAGAAATTCATTATTATAAGTATTATTATCATTATTATTATTATTATTATTATTATTATTATTATTATTATTATTATTACTATTATTATTATTATTATTATTACTATTATTATTATTATTATTATTATTATTATTATTATTATTATTATTATTATTATTATTATTATTATTAACTTTTGTATAGTAAATGTTTTTATACCAGTTTTAAAATGAGTTATTAATTTTAGACAATTTCTTGCCTAAAAATACAGATCACAGATGATTTCTTGCATAGAAATGAGAAAGCGCTCATATAACACACAAAATAAGCTTCATTTTTGCTTAGAAAACTAAGCTTACTTTTATTTCTATTATTATTTTTATTATTATTATTATTATTATTATTATTATTATTATTATTGTTATTATTATTATTATTATTATTATTATTATTGTTATTATTATTATTATTATTAAAAACTTATATTAAACAGGCAGAAAACGTCGTATTCTGACACAAAAAAACGAATTACGTTATAGACTTGACGAGAACGGCGTATCTCGGACTCTTATAGGACTCTTATAGGGTCAAAAATTATCAGTTTGGATTAAAACAAATTATTTTTGTTGACTCTCAGTCTGAATTGTTCAAAAGTTCAAACAAAAACGGCTTACTTTAGACGATCTTTTGCTTTGAACAAGAAAACTTACATCGAACAGACTAAAAACGTATTAATCTGGCATAAAAGAGCAATTTATGTATCACTTTGGATAAAGGCAGCTAATCCTATTCGTTTCATTGCTTAAAATAGACAAAATCGTTAATAAATCTAACAAAAACGCTGTATTCTAGCACAAAATACTAATTACATTATAGTTTCGACGAGAATAGCTTATTTGGAATGATTCTATGCTTCCAAACGAGTAAATTTTCAATAAACAGATGCCAAACATCATGTTTTGTCCTATAAAGACATTTTATATTGCAGTTTGTATTAAAACAAAATATTTTCGTTGATTCTTTGTTAGAAGCAGCAAACCTAACATTAAAGAATCTGAAAACTTTGTATTCGGACACAAACCACCGAATTTTGTTTCAGTTTAGACAAAAACGGTTGATTTTCGACAATATTTTGCTTTGAACAAGAAAGCTTATATCAAACTGACTAAAAACGTCTTATTTTAGCACAAAACAAAAGATTTGCGTTATAGTCTTAAAGCTGATTCATGCCACAGTTTGGATAAAAACCAATTATTTTTGTTAATTCATTGTTACAAACAAGAAACCTTACATCAAAGAAACTGAAAACCCCTTATTTAGGCACAGAAATTCGAATTACGTTTCAGTCTGGACAAAAACTGCTTATTTTAGACGATCCTTTGTTTTGAACACGAAAACTTACATTAAAAAGATTAAAAACGTCTTATTCTGGCTGAAAACTGCAAATTATATATTACTCTAGATAAAAGCAATTTATCCTGATTACTCCTTTACTTAGAATAGAGTAAACTTGTATAAAACTTAATGAAAACTTTAAATTTCGTCTCAAAGAAATAATTTACGTTATAGTTTTGACCAGCACTGTTTATTTCAAACGAAATTATGATTCGAAACTAATGAACTTTTATGGGGCAGATGCAAAACCACATATTACCATATAAAGCGTTGTTTTAAAGCAAAGTATTACCTTTTGCAACAAGAAATTTCACGTCAAAGAAACTGAAAACTTCGTATCCATACATAAATATCTAATTACGTATCAGTTTAGGCAAATACAGCTTATTTTAAACGATTCCTTGCTATAAACAAGAAAAATTTTATCAAGCATATTGAAAACGTCTTATTCTCGAAAATAAGAGCAAATTATGTATCAGTTTTAACAAAAGCGGATTACTCTGTTTGATTCTATGCTTAGAGTAGAGTAAACTACTATAAAACGTAATGAAAACTCTATATTCAAGCTCAAAAGAACAAATTACGTTATAGTTTTGACAAAAAAAAATATTTCGGACGATTACATACTTCGAAGTAAGCAAACTTTAATTGAACATGTGCAAAAGCTAATACTTTGCTTTAAAATAATGATTTATGTGGTAATATGGTATTTTGCATCTGTCCTATAAAAGTTTACCCGTTTCGCTCCATTGAATCATTAGAAATAAATTATTTTGACACAACAACAACACAAATAATTTGTTTTTGTTTAAACTGTAACATAAGTCGCTTTTATAAAACGAACTAAGACGTTTGGCATCTGTTTAGTGAAAGTTTTCTCGTTTGGGGGCATAAAATCGTTTGAAATTAACAGTTCTGGTCAAAACTATTACGTAAATTATTTCTTTGTATCACTTTAAAGATTTGCGTTATAGTCTTGACGAGAACTGTTAATTTCAAACGATTCTATGCTTTGAAACCAGTATACTTTCACTGAACAGAGGCAAAACGTCTGATTTCGCCTTTAAAAAACGATTTATGTCACAGTTTGGATTAAAACCAATGATTTTCGTTTATTCATTGTTACAAACAAGAAACCTTACATCAAAGAAACTGAAAACCTCTTATTCAGGCCCAGAAAATCAAATTACATTTCAGTCTGGACACAAATTGCTTATTTTAGACGATTCTTTCTTTTGAACACGAAAACTTACATTAAAAAGATTAAAAACGTCTTATTCTGGCTCAAAACTGCAAATTATGTATTACTTTGGATAAAAGCAGTTTATCCTGATTACTCCTTTGCTTAGAATAGAGCAAACTTGTATAAAACTTAATGAAAACTTTAAATTTCGTCTCAAAGAAATAATTTACGTTATAGTTTTGACCAGAACTGTTAATTTCAAACGATTTTATGCCCCCAAACGAGAAAACTTTCACTAAACAGATGCCAAACGTCTTAGTTCGTTTTATAAAAACGACATGTTGCAGTTTAAACAAAAAAATTATTTTCGTTGTTGTGTCAAAATAATTTATTTCGAATGATTCAATGGAGCGAAACGAGTAAACTTTTATAGGACAGATGCAAAATACCATATTACCACATAAATCGTTATTTTAAAGCAAAGTATTAGCTTTTGCACTTGTTCAATTAAAGTTTGCTTACTTCGAAATATGTAGTCGTCCGAAATAATTTTTTTTTGTCAAAACTATAACGTAATTTGTTCTTTTGAGCTTGAATATAGAGTTTTCATTACGTTTTATAGTAGTTTACTCTACTCTAAGCATAGAATCAAACAGAGTAATCCGCTTTTGTTAAAACTGATACATAATTTGCTCTTATTTTCGAGAATAAGACATTTTCAATATGTTTGATAAAATTTTTCTTGTTTATAGCAAGGAATCGTTTAAAATAAGCTGTATTTGCCTAAACTGATACGTAATTCGATATTTGTGCATGGATACGATGTTTTCAGTTTCTTTGACGTGAAATTTCTTGTTGCAAAAGGTAATAATTTGCTTTAAAACAACGCTTTATATTGTAATATGTGGTTTTGCATCTGCCCCATAAAAGTTCATTAGTTTCGAATCATAAAATCGTTTGAAATAAACAGTGCTGGTCAAAACTATAACGTAAATTATTTCTTTGAGACGAAATTTAAAGTTTTTATTAAGTTTTATA
>NC_087396.1:5822500-5867500 GCF_031307605.1 Tribolium castaneum | reverse complement strand
TTAAAGTTGTCTTTAGTCGTCATATTAATAACAATAACATTTATAATAACAATACTCGTAGTACTAAATTTGCTTATATGCAAGCGCTTAATTAAGGTAACAGTTTTTTTGTTTTTTGCCTATATCTCGAAAACAGTTACTCCTATCAATTTTTACTTTTTCACCAAAATTAAAGGTGATAAAATTTCCTACAAAATAGTTATTTGCATTTTTCATGTAGAACTAACCATAAGCGAGATATAAGTTTGAAAATAATTAAAAAAAAGTGTTTTAACAGAAAATGTCTTGTGATTTAAAATACACTTAATTTGTTGTGTCCAATACTTTATTAGAAGAAAAAGGAGGTGACATAAAAGTCACTGAAGTCTTCAGAGTCGTTTTTAAATGGTGCATTTTTGACTTCGTCTCAAACATTGAAAACTGAATTACATTTTTGTTCAGTAACAGTTACAGTTTTCTTATTGGTTTTTTGCTTATATCTCGAAAACAGTTACTTCTATCAAATTTTATCTTTCTTTCAAAATTAAAGCTGATAAAATTTCCAACAAAATAGTTATTTACATTTTTCTTGTAGGACCAAGCATAAACGAGTTATAGAGTTGGATATAAATAATATTTAACAAAAATTTGCTTTAAAATAAAATGCTTGAAAAACCGGAATTAAACTAAATTAATTGTGTCTAACTTTTTAGTAGAGGAAAAAGGAGAAGACATAAAAGTCACTAAATGTTTCAGAGTCGTCTTTAGTCGTCATATTAATAACAATAACATTAATAATAATAATACTAATAGTACTAAATTTGCTTATATGCAAACGCTTAATTAACGTAACATTTTTTTGGTTTCTTGCTTATATCTCGAAAACAGTTACTCCTATGAATTTTTGTCTTTTTTTCAAAATTAAAGCCGATAAAATTTCCTACAAAATAGTTATTTGCATTTTTCTTGTAGGACCAACCATAAGCGAGTTATAGAGTTGGATATAAATAATATTTAACAAAAAATTGCTTTAAAATAAAATGTTTGAAAAACTGAAATTAAACTAATTTAATTGTGTCTAACACTTTAGTAGAGGAAAAAGAAGAAGACATAAAAGTCACTAAAGGTTTCAAAGTTGTCTTTAATCGTCATATTAATAACAATAACATTAATAATAATAATACTAATAGTACTAAATTTGCTTATATGCAAACGCTTAATTAAGGTAACAGTGTTTTGGTTTCTTGCTCATATCTCGAAAACAGTTACTCCTATCAATTTTTATCTTTTTACTAAAATTCAAGCTGATAAAATTTCCTACAAAATAGTTATTAGCATTTTTTGTGTAGGACTAACCATAAGCGAGATATAAGATTGAAAATAATTAATATTTAAAAAAGAAGTGCTTTAACAGAAAATGTCTTGTGATTTAAAATACACTTAATTTATTAGGTCCAATACTTTATTAAAAAAAAAAGGGGGTGACATATAAGTCACTGAAGTCTTCAGAGTCGATTTTAAATGCTGCATTTTCGTCTTCGTCTCAAACATTGAAAACTGAATTACATTTTTGTTCTGAAACGGTAATAGTTTTTACTTTGGTTTTTTGCTTATATCTCGAAAACAGTTACTCCTATCAATTTTTATCTTTCTTTCAAAATTAAAGCTGATAACATTTCCTACAAAATAGTTATTTGCATTTTTCTTGTAGGACCAACCATAAACGAGTTATAAAGTTGGATATAAATAATATTTAACAAAAACTTGCTTAAAAATAAAATGTTTGAAATACTGAAATTAAACTAAATTAATTGTGTCTAACACTTTAGTAGAGAAAAAAGAAAAAGACATAAAAGTCACCAAAGTCTTCAGAATCGTTTTTAGTCGTCATATTAATAACAATAACATTAATAATAATAATACTAATAGTACTAAATCTGCTTATATGCAAGCGCTTTATTAAGGTAACAGTTTTTTGGTTTCTTGCTTATATCTCGAAAACAGTTACTCTTATGAATTTTTGTCTTTCTTTCAAAATTAAAGCTGATAAAATATTCTACAAAATAGTTATTTGCATTTTTCTTGTAGGACCAACCATAAGCGAGTTATAGAGTTGGATATAAATAATATTTAACAAAAAATTGCTTTAAAATAAAATGTTTGAAAAACTGAAATTAAACTAATTTAACTGTGTCTAACACTTTAGTAGAGAAAAAAGGAAAAGACATAAAAGTCACTAAAAGTTTCAGAGTTGTCTTTAGTTGTCATATTAATAACAATAACATTAATAATAATAATACTAATATTACTAAATTTGCTTATATGCAAACGCTTAATTAAGGTAACAGTGTTTTGGTTTCTTGCTTATATCTCGAAAACAGTTACTCCTATCAATTTTTATCTTTTTACTAAAATTCAAGCTGATAAAATTTCCTACAAAATAGTTATTTGCATTTTTCATGTAGGACTAACCATAAGCGAGATATATGATTGAAAATAATTAATATTTAAAAAAAAAGTGCTTTAACAGAAAATGTCTTGTGATTTAAAATACACTTAATTTATTGGGTCCAATACTTTATTAGAAGAAAAAGGAAGTGACATAAAAGTCACTGAAGTCTTCAGAGTCGATTTTAAATGCTGCATTTTCGTCTTCGTCTCAAACATTGAAAACTGAATTACATTTTTGTTCTGAAACGGTAACAGTTTTTACTTTGGTTTTTTGCTTATATCTCGAAAACAGTTACTCCTATCAATTTTTATCTTTCTTTCAAAATTAAAGCTGATAACATTTCCTACAAAATAGTTATTTGCATTTTTCTTGTAGGACCAACCATAAGCGAGTTATAAAGTTGGATATAAATAATATTTAACAAAAATTTGCTTTAAAATAAAATGTTTGAAAAACTGAAATTAAACTAATTTAATTGTGTCTAACACTTTAGTAGAGGAAAAAGAAGAAGACATAAAAGTCACCAAAGTCTTCAGAATCGTTTTTAGTCGTCATATTAATAACAATAACATTAATAATACTAATACTAATAGTACTAAATCTGCTTATATGCAAGCGCTTTATTAAGGTAACAGTTTTTTGGTTTCTTGCTTGTATCTCGATAACAGTTACTCCTATGAATTTTTGTCTTTCTTTCAAAATTAAAGCTGATAAAATATTCTACAAAATAGTTATTTGCATTTTTCTTGTAGGACCAACCATAAGCGAGTTATAGAGTTGGATATAAATAATATTTAACAAAAATTTGCTTTAAAATAAAATGTTTGAAAAACTGAAATTAAACTAATTTAATTGTGTCTAACACTTTAGTAGAGGAAAAAGAAGAAGACATAAAAGTCACTAAAGGTTTCAAAGTTGTCTTTAATCGTAATATTAATAACAATAACATTAATAATAATAATACTAATAGTACTAAATTTGCTTATATGCAAACGCTTAATTAAGGTAACAGTGTTTTGGTTTCTTGCTTATATCTCGAAAACAGTTACTCCTATCAATTTTTATTTTTTTACTAAAATTAAAGCTGATAAAATTTCCTACAAAATAGTTAATTGCATTTTTAATGTAGGACTAACCATAAGCGAGATATAAGTTTGAAAATAATTAAAATTTAAAAAAAATTGCTTCAACAGAAAATGTCTTGTGATTTAAAATACACTTAATTTATTCGGTCCAATACTTTATTAGAAGAAAAAAGAGGTGACAGAAAGGTCACTGAAGTCTTTAGAGTCGTTTGTAAATGCTGCATTTTCGTCTTCGTCTCAAACATTGAAAACTGAATTACATTTTTGTTCAGTAACTGTTACAGTTTTCTTATTGGTTTTTTGCTTATATCTCGAAAACAGTTACTCCTATCAATTTTTATCTTTCTTTTAAAATTAAAGCTGATAAAGCTTCCTACAAAATAGTTGTTTGCATTTTTCTTGTAGGACCAACCATAAGCGAGTTATAGAGTTGGATATAAATAATATTTAACAAAAATTTGCTTTAAATAAAATGTTTGAAAAACCGAAATTAAACTAAATTAATTGAGTCTAACACTTTAGTAGAGAAAAAAGAAAAAGACATAAAAGTCACCAAAGTCTTCAGAATCGTTTTTAGTCGTCATATTAATAACAATAACATTAATAATAATAATACTAATAGTACTAAATCTGCTTATATGCAAGCGCTTTATTAAGGTAACAGTTTTTTGGTTTCTTGCTTATATCTCGAAAACAGTTACTCCTATCAATTTTTATCTTTTTTTCAAAATTAAAGCTGATAAAATTTCCTACAAAATAGTTATTTGCATTTTTCTTGTAGGACCAACCATAAGCGAGTTATAGAGTAATATTTAACAAAAATTTGCTTTAAAATAAAATGTTTGAAAAACTGAAATTAAACTAATTTAATTGTGTCTAACACTTTAGTAGAGGAAAAAGAAGAAGACATAAAAGTCACTAAAGGTTTCAAAGTTGTCTTTAATCGTCATATTAATAACAATAACATTAATAATAATAATACTAATAGTACTAAATTTGCTTATATGCAAACGCTTAATTAAGGTAACAGTGTTTTGGTTTCTTGCTCATATCTCGAAAACAGTTACTCCTATCAATTATTATCTTTTTACTAAAATTCAAGCTGATAAAATTTCCTACAAAATAATTATTTGCATTTTTTATGTAGGACTAACCATAAGCGAGATATAAGATTGAAAATAATTAATATTTAAAAAAGAAGTGCTTTAACAGAAAATGTCTTGTGATTTAAAATACACTTAATTTATTAGGTCCAATACTTTATTAGAAAAAAAGGGGGTGACATATAAGTCACTGAAGTCTTCAGAGTCGATTTTAAATGCTGCATTTTCGTCTTCGTCTCAAACATTGAAAACTGAATTAAATTTTTGTTCTGAAACGGTAACAGTTTTTACTTTGGTTTTTTGCTTATATCTCGAAAACAGTTACTCCTATCAATTTTTATCTTTCTTTCAAAATTAAAGCTGATAACATTTCCTACAAAATAGTTATTTGCACTTTTCTTGTAGGACCAACCATAAGCGAGTTATAAAGTTGGATATAAATAATATTTAACAAAAACTTGCTTAAAAATAAAATGTTTGAAATACTGAAATTAAACTAAATTAATTGTGTCTAACACTTTAGTAGAGAAAAAAGAAAAAGACATAAAAGTCACCAAAGTCTTCAGAATCGTTTTTAGTCGTCATATTAATAACAATAACATTAATAATAATAATACTAATAGTACTAAATCTGCTTAAATGCAAGCGCTTTATTAAGGTAACAGAGTTTTGGTTTCTTGCTCATATCTCGAAAACAGTTACTCCTATCAACTTTTATCTTTTTACTAAAATTCAAGCTGATAAAATTTCCTACAAAATAATTATTTGCATTTTTTATGTAGGACTAACCATATGCGAGATATAAGATTGAAAATAATTAATATTTAAAAAAGAAGTGCTTTAACAGAAAATGTCTTGTGATTTAAAGTACACTTAATTTATTAGGTCCAATACTTTATTAGAAAAAAAGGGGGTGACATATAAGTCACTGAAGTCTTCAGAGTCGATTTTAAATGCTGCATTTTCGTCTTCGTCTCAAACATTGAAAACTGAATTACATTTTTGTTCTGAAACGGTAACAGTTTTTACTTTGGTTTCTTGCTTATATCTCGAAAACAGTTACTCCTATGAATTTTTGTCTTTCTTTCAAAATTAAAGCTGATAAAATATTCTACAAAATAGTTATTTGCATTTTTCTTGTAGGACCAACCATAAGCGAGTTATAGAGTTGGATATAAATAATATTTAACAAAAATTTGCTTTAAAATAAAATGTTTGAAAAACTGAAATTAAACTAATTTTACTGTGTCTAACACTTTAGTAGAGAAAAAACGAAAAGACATAAAAGTCACTAAAAGTTTCAGAGTTGTCTTTAGTTGTCATATTAATAACAATAACATTAATAATAATAATACTAATAGTTCTAAATTTGCTTATATGCAAACGCTTAATTAAGGTAACAGTGTTTTGGTTTCTTGCTTATATCTCGAAAACAGTTACTCCTATCAATTTTTATCTTTTTACTAAAATTCAAGCTGATAAAATTTCCTACAAAATAGTTATTTGCATTTTTCATGTAGGACTAACCATAAGCGAGATATATGATTGAAAATAATTAATATTTAAAAAAAAGTGCTTTAACAGAAAATGTCTTGTGATTTAAAATACACTTAATTTATTGGGTCCAATACTTTATTAGAAGAAAAAGGAAGTGACATAAAAGTCACTGAAGTCTTCAGAGTCGTTTTTAAATGCTGCAGTTTCGTCTTCGTCTCAAACATTGAAAACCGAATTACATTTTTGTTCAGTAACAGTCACAGTTTTCTTATTGGTTTTTTGCTTATATCTCGAAAACAGTTACTCCTATCAATTTTTATCTTTCTTTCAAAATTAAAGCTGATAAAATTTCCTACAAAATAGTTATTTGCATTTTTCTTGTACGACCAACCATAAGCGAGTTATAGAGTTGGATATAAATAATATTTAACAAAAATTTGCTTTAAAATAAAATATTTGAAAAACTGAAATTAAACTAATTTAATTGTGTCTAACACTTTAGTAGAGGAAAAAGAAGAAGACATAAAAGTCACTAAAGGTTTCAAAGTTGTCTTTAATCGTCATATTAATAACAATAACATTAATAATAATAATACTAATAGTACTAAATTTGGTAATATGCAAACGCTTAATTAAGGTAACAGAGTTTTGGTTTCTTGCTCATATCTCGAAAACAGTTACTCCTATCAACTTTTATCTTTTTACTAAAATTCAAGCTGATAAAATTTCCTACAAAATAATTATTTGCATTTTTTATGTAGGACTAACCATAAGCGAGATATAAGATTGAAAATAATTAATATTTAAAAAAGAAGTGCTTTAACAGAAAATGTCTTGTGATTTAAAGTACACTTAATTTATTAGGTCCAATACTTTATTAGAAAAAAAGGGGGTGACATATAAGTCACTGAAGTCTTCAGAGTCGATTTTAAATGCTGCATTTTCGTCTTCGTCTCAAACATTGAAAACTGAATTACATTTTTGTTCTGAAACGGTAACAGTTTTTACATTGGTTTTTTGCTTATATCTCGAAAACAGTTACTCCTATCAATTTTTATCTTTCTGTCAAAATTAAAGCTGATAAAATTTACTACAAAATAGATATTTGCATTTTTCTTGTAGGATCAACCATAAGCGAGTTATAGAGTTGGATATAAATAATATTTAACAAAAATTTGCTTTAAAATAAAATGTTTGAAAAACTGAAATTAAACTAATTTAATTGTGTCTAACACTTTAGTAGAGGAAAAAGAAGAAGACATAAAAGTCACTAAAGGTTTCAAAGTTGTCTTTAATCGTCATATTAATAACAATAACATTAATAATAAAAATACTAATAGTACTAAATTTGCTAATATGCAAACGCTTAATTAAGGTAACAGTGTTTTGGTTTCTTGCTCATATCTCGAAAACAGTTACTCCTATCAACTTTTATCTTTTTACTAAAATTCAAGCTGATAAAATTTCCTACAAAATAATTATTTGCATTTTTTATGTAGGACTAACCATAAGCGAGATATAAGATTGAAAATAATTAATATTTAAAAAAGAAGTGCTTTAACAGAAAATGTCTTGTGATTTAAAATACACTTAATTTATTAGGTCCAATACTTTATTAGAAAAAAAGGGGGTGACATATAAGTCACTGAAGTCTTCAGAGTCGATTTTAAATGCTGCATTTTCGTCTTCGTCTCAAACATTGAAAACTGAATTACATTTTTGTTCTGAAACGGTAACAGTTTTTACATTGGTTTTTTGCTTATATCTCGAAAACAGTTACTCCTATCAATTTTTATCTTTCTGTCAAAATTAAAGCTGATAAAATTTCCTACAAAGTAGATATTTGCATTTTTCTTGTAGGATCAACCATAAGCGAGTTATAGAGTTGGATATAAATAATATTTAACAAAAATTTGCTTTAAAATAAAATGTTTGAAAAACTGAAATTAAACTAATTTAATTGTGTCTAACACTTTAGTAGAGGAAAAAGAAGAAGACATAATAGTCACTAAAGGTTTCAAAGTTGTCTTTAATCGTCATATTAATAACAATAACATTAATAATAATAATACTAATAGTACTAAATTTGCTTATATGCAAACGCTTAATTAAGGTAACAGTGTTTTGGTTTCTTGCTCATATCTCGAAAACAGTTACTCCTATCAATTTTTATCTTTCTTTCAAAATTAAAGCTGATAACATTTCCTACAAAATAGTTATTTGCATTTTTCTTGTGGGACCAACCATAAGCGAGTTATAAAGTTGGATATAAATAATATTTAACAAAAACTTGCTTAAAAATAAAATGTTTGAAATACTGAAATTAAACTAAATTAATTGTGTCTAACACTTTAGTAGAGAAAAAAGAAAAAAACATAAAAATCACCAAAGTCTTCAAAATCGTTTTTAGTCGTCATATTAATAACAATAACATTAATAATAATAATACTAATAGTACTAAATCTGCTTATATGCAAGCGCTTTATTAAGGTAACAGTTTTTTGGTTTCTTGCTTATATCTCGAAAACAGTTACTCCTATGAATTTTTGTCTTTTTTTCAAAATTAAAGCTGATAAAATTTCCTACAAAATAGTTATTTGCATTTTTCTTGTAGGACCAACCATAAGCGAGTTATAGAGTTGGATATAAATAATTTTTAACAAAAATTTGCTTTAAAATAAAATGTTTGAAAAACTGAAATTAAACTAATTTAATTGTGTCTAACACTTTAGTAGAGGAAAAAAGAAAAGACATAAAAGTTACTAAAGGTTTCAGAGTTGTCTTTAGTTGTCATATTAATAACAATAACATTAATAATAATAATACTAATAGTACTAAATTTGCTTATATGCAAACGCTTAATTAAGGTAACAGTGTTTTGGTTTCTTGCTTATATCTCGAAAACAGTTACTCCTATCAATTTTTATCTTTTTACTAAAATTCAAGCTGATAAAATTTCCTATAAAATAGTTATTTGCATTTTTTATGTAGGACTAACCATAAGCGAGATATATGATTGAAAATAATTAATATTTAAAAAAAAAGTGCTTTAACAGAAAATGTCTTGTGATTTAAAATACACTTAATTTATTGGGTCCAATACTTTATTAGAAGAAAAAGGAAGTGACATAAAAGTCACTGAAGTCTTCAGAGTCGTTTTTAAATGCTGCAGTTTCGTCTTCGTCTCAAACATTGAAAACTGAATTACATTTTTGTTCAGTAACAGTCACAGTTTTCTTATTGGTTTTTTGCTTATATCTCGAAAACAGTTACTCCTATCAATTTTTATCTTTCTGTCAAAATTAAAGCTCATAAAATTTCCTACAAAATAGTTATTTGCATTTTTCTTGTAGGACCAACCATAAGCGAGTTATAGAGTTGGATATAAATAATATTTAACAAAAATTTGCTTTAAAATAAAATGTTTGAAAAACTGAAATTAAACTAATTTAATTGTGTCTAACACTTTAGTAGAGGAAAAAGAAGAAAACATAAAAGTCACTAAAGGTTTCAAAGTTGTCTTTAATCGTCATATTAATAACAATAACATTAATAATAATAATACTAATAGTACTAAATTTGCTTATATGCAAACGCTTAATTAAGGTAACAGTGTTTTGGTTTCTTGCTCATATTTCGAAAACAGTTACTCCTATCAATTTTTATCTTATTACTAAAATTCAAGCTGATAAAATTTCCTACAAAATAGTTATTTGCATTTTTTATGTAGGACTAACCATAAGCGAGATATAAAATTGAAAATAATTAATATTTAAAAAAGAAGTGCTTTAACAGAAAATGTCTTGTGATTTAAAATACACTTAATTTATTAGGTCCAATACTTTATTAAAAAAAAAGGGAGTGACATATAAGTCACTGAAGTCTTCAGAGTCGATTTTAAATGCTGCATTTTCGTCTTCGTCTCAAACATTGAAAACTGAATTACATTTTTGTTCTGAAACGGTAACAGTTTTTACTTTGGTTTTTTGCTTATATCTCGAAAACAGTTACTCCTATCAATTTTTATCTTTCTTTCAAAATTAAAGCTGATAACATTTCCTACAAAATAGTTATTTGCATTTTTCTTGTAGGACCAACCATAAGCGAGTTATAAAGTCTGATATAAATAATATTTAACAAAAACTTGCTTAAAAATAAAATGTTTGAAATACTGAAATTAAACTAAATTAATTGTGTCTAACACTTTAGTAGAGAAAAAAGAAAAAGACATAAAAGTCACCAAAGTCTTCAGAATCGTTTTTAGTCGTCATATTAATAACAATAACATTAATAATAATAATACTAATAGTACTAAATCTGCTTATATGCAAGCGCTTTATTAAGGTAACAGTTTTTTGGTTTCTTGCTTATATCTCGAAAACAGTTACTCCTATGAATTTTTGTCTTTCTTTCAAAATTAAAGCTGATAAAATATTCTACAAAATAGTTATTTGCATTTTTTTTGTAGGACCAACCATAAGCGAGTTATAGAGTTGGATATAAATAATATTTAACAAAAATTTGCTTTAAAATAAAATGTTTGAAAAACTGAAATTAAACTAATTTAACTGTGTCTAACACTTTAGTAGAGAAAAAAGGAAAAGACATAAAAGTCACTAAAGGTTTCAGAGTTGTCTTTAGTTGTCATATTAATAACAATAACATTAATAATAATAATACTAATAGTACTAAATTTGCTTATATGTAAACGCTTAATTAAGGTAACAGTGTTTTGGTTTCTTGCTTATATCTCGAAAACAGTTACTCCTATCAATTTTTATCTTTTTACTAAAATTCAAGCTGATAAAATTTCCTACAAAATAGTTATTTGCATTTTTCATGTAGGACTAACCATAAGCGAGATATATGATTGAAAATAATTAATATTTAAAAAAAAAGTGCTTTAACAGAAAATGTCTTGTGATTTAAAATACACTTAATTTATTGGGTCCAATACTTTATTAGAAGAAAAAGGAAGTGACATAAAAGTCACTGAAGTCTTCAGAGTCGTTTTTAAATGCTGCAGTTTCGTCTTCGTCTCAAACATTGAAAACCGAATTACATTTTTGTTCAGTAACAGTCACAGTTTTCTTATTGGTTTTTTGCTTATATCTCGAAAACAGTTACTCCTATCAATTTTTATCTTTTTTTCAAAATTAAAGCTCATAAAATTTCCTACAAAATAGTTATTTGCATTTTTCTTGTAGGACCAACCATAAGCGAGTTATAGAGTTGGATATAAATAATATTTAACAAAAATTTGCTTTAAAATAAAATGTTTGAAAAACTGAAATTAAACTAATTTAATTGTGTCTAACACTTTAGTAAAGGAAAAAGAAGAAGACATAAAAGTCACTAAAGGTTTCAAAGTTGTCTTTAATCGTCATATTAATAACAATAACATTAATAATAATAATACTAATAGTACTAAATTTGCTTATATGCAAACGCTTAATTAAGGTAACAGTGTTTTGGTTTCTTGCTCATATCTCGAAAACAGTTACTCCTATCAATTTTTATCTTTTTACTAAAATTCAAGCTGATAAAATTTCCTACAAAATAGTTATTTGCATTTTTTATGTAGGACTAACCATAAGCGAGATATAAGATTGAAAATAATTAGTATTTAAAAAAGAAGTGCTTTAACAGTAAATGTCTTGTGATTTAAAATACACTTAATTTATTAGGTCCAATACTTTATTAGAAAAAAAAGGGAGTGACATATAAGTCACTGAAGTCTTCAGAGTCGATTTTAAATGCTGCATTTTCGTCTTCGTCTCAAACATTGAATACTGAATTACATTTTTGTTCTGAAACGGTAACAGTTTTTACTTTGGTTTTTTGCTTATATCTCGAAAACAGTTACGCCTATCAATTTTTATCTTTCTTTCAAAATTAAAGCTGATAACATTTCCTACAAAATAGTTATTTGCATTTTTCTTGTAGGACCAACCATAAGCGAGTTATAAAGTTGGATATAAATAATATTTAACAAAAACTTGCTTAAAAATAAAATGTTTGAAATACTGAAATTAAACTAAATTAATTGTGTCTAACACTTTAGTAGAGAAAAAAGAAAAAGACATAAAAGTCACCAAAGTCTTCAAAATCGTTTTTAGTCGTCATATTAATAACAATAACATTAATAATAATAATACTAATAGTTCTAAATCTGCTTATATGCAAGCGCTTTATTAAGGTAACAGTTTTTTGGTTTCTTGCTTATATCTCGAAAACAGTTACTTCTATGAATTTTTGTCTTTATTTCAAAATTAAAGCTGATAAAATATTCTACAAAATAGTTATTTGCATTTTTCTTGTAGGACCAACCATAAGCGAGTTATAGAGTTGGATATAAATAATACATAACAAAAATTTGCTTTAAAATAAAATGTTTGAAAAACTGAAATTAAACTAATTTAACTGTGTCTAACACTTTAGTAGAGGAAAAAGGAAAAGACATAAAAGTCACTAAAGGTTTCAGAGTTAAGTTATAAAGTGTAAAGTATAAATGCAAATAACTATTTTGTAGGAAATTTTATCAGCTTGAATTTTAGTAAAAAGATAAAAATTGATAGGAGTAACTGTTTTCGAGATATGAGCAAGAAACCAAAACACTGTTACCTTAATTAAGCGTTTGCATATAAGCAAATTTAGTACTATTAGTATTATTATTATTAATGTTATTGTTATTAATATGACAACTAAAGACAACTCTGAAACCTTTAGTGACTTTTATGTCTTTTCGTTTTTTCTCTACTAAAGTGTTAGACACAGTAAAATTAGTTTAATTTCAGTTTTTCAAACATTTTATTTTAAAGCAAATTTTTGTTAAATATTATTTATATCCAACTCTATAACTCGCTTATGGTTGGTCCTACAAGTAAAATGCAAATAACTATTTTGTAGAAAATTTTATCAGCTTTAATTTTGACAGAAAGATAAAAATTGATAGGAGTAACTGTTTTCGAGATATAAGCAAAAAACCAAAGTAAAAACTGTTACCGTTTCAGAACAAAAATGTAATTCAGTTTTCAATGTTTGAGACGAAGACGAAAATGCAGCATTTAAAATCGACTCTGAAGACTTCAGTGACTTATATGTCACCCCCTTTTTTTTTAATAAAGTATTGGACCCAATAAATTAAGTGTATTTTAAATCACAAGACATTTTCTGTTAAAGCACTTCTTTTTTAAATATTAATTATTTTCAATCTTATATCTCGCTTATGGTTAGTCCTACACAAAAAATGCAAATAACTATTTTGTAGGAAATTTTATCAGCTTGAATTTTAGTAAAAAGATAAAAATTGATAGGAGTAACTGTTTTCGAGATATGAGCAAGAAACCAAAACACTGTTACCTTAATTAAGCGTTTGCATATAAGCAAATTTAGTACTATTAGTATTATTATTATTAATGTTATTGTTATTAATATGACGATTAAAGACAACTTTGAAACCTTTAGTGACTTTTATGTCTTCTTCTTTTTCCTCTACTAAAGTGTTAGACACAATTAAATTAGTTTAATTTCAGTTTTTCAAACATTTTATTTTAAAGCAAATTTTTGTTAAATATTATTTATATCCAACTCTATAACTCGCTTATGGTTGGTCCTACAAGAAAAATGCAAATAACTATTTTGTAGGAAATTTTATCAGCTTTAATTTTGAAAGAAAGATAAAAATTGATAGGAGTAACTGTTTTCGAGATATAAGCAAAAAACCAATAAGAAAACTGTGACTGTTACTGAACAAAAATGTAATTCGGTTTTCAATGTTTGAGACGAAGACGAAACTGCAGCATTTAAAAACGACTCTGAAGACTTCAGTGACTTTTATGTCACTTCCTTTTTCTTCTAATATAGTATTGGACCCAATAAATTAAGTGTATTTTAAATCACAAGACATTTTCTGTTAAAGCACTTTTTTTTTAAATATTAATTATTTTCAATCATATATCTCGCTTATGGTTAGTCCTACATGAAAAATGCAAATAACTATTTTGTAGGAAATTTTATTAGCTTTAATTTTGAAAAAAAGATAAAAATTGATAGGAGTAACTGTTTTCGAGATATAAGCAAGAAACCAAAAAAATGTTACGTTAATTAAGCGTTTGCATATAAGCAAATTTAGTACTATTAGTATTATTATTATTAATGTTATTGTTATTAATATGACGACTAAAGACGACTCTGAAACATTTAGTGACTTTTATGTCTTCTCCTTTTTCCTCTACTAAAGTGTTAGACACAATTAATTTAGTTTAATTCCGGTTTTTCAAGCATTTTATTTTAAAGCAAATTTTTGTTAAATATTATTTATATCCAACTCTATAACTCGTTTATGCTTGGTCCTACAAGAAAAATGTAAATAACTATTTTGTTGGAAATTTTATCAGCTTTAATTTTGAAAGAAAGATAAAATTTGATAGAAGTAACTGTTTTCGAGATATAAGCAAAAAACCAATAAGAAAACTGTAACTGTTACTGAACAAAAATGTAATTCAGTTTTCAATGTTTGAGAAGAAGTCAAAAATGCACCATTTAAAAACGACTCTGAAGACTTCAGTGACTTTTATGTCACCTCCTTTTTCTTCTAATAAAGTATTGGACCCAACAAATTAAGTGTATTTTAAATCACAAGACATTTTCTGTTAAAACACTTTTTTTTAATTAATAATTATTTTCAAACTTATATCTCGCTTATGGTTAGTTCTACATGAAAAATGCAAATAACTATTTTGTAGGAAATTTTATCACCTTTAATTTTGGTGAAAAAGTAAAAATTGATAAGAGTAACTGTTTTCGAGATATAGGCAAAAAACAAAAAAACTGTTACCTTAATTAAGCGCTTGCATATAAGCAAATTTAGTACTACTAGTATTGTTATTATAAATGTTATTGTTATTAATATGACGACTAAAGACAACTTTAAGACTTTAGTGACTTTTATGTCTCCTCCTTTTTCCTCTACTAAAGTGTTAGACACAATTAATTTAGTTTAATTTCGGTTTTTCAAACATTTTATTTTAAAGCAAATTTTTGTTAAATATTAAAAACTATAAAATGGCTTAGATTGCCTAAAAACACAGATCACACATGATCTTTTGCATAAAAATTAGAAAACGCTCATGTAACACACAAAATAAGCTCCATTTTTCCTTTTTAAAAGTATTATTATTATTATTACTTTTGTTACTATTACTATTATTATTATTATTATTATTATTATTGTTATTATTATTATTATTATTATTATTATTATTATTATTATTATTATTATTATTATTATTAAAAACTTATATTAAACAGACAGAAAACGTCGTATTCTGACACAACTTAAAACACAGATCACACATGATCTTTTGCATAGAAATGAGAAAACGCTCATATAACACAAAATAAGCTTCATTTTGGCTTAGAAAACTAAGCTTACTTTTACTACTACTATTATTTTTATTTTTATTATTATTATTATTATTACTATTATTTTTATTGTTATTATTACTATTATTATTATTATTATTATTATTATTATTATTATTATTATTATTATTATTATTATTATTATTATTATTATTATTAATATTATTATTATTAAAGACTGATTATAACTTTTGTATAGTAAATGTTTTTATACCAGTTTTAAAATGAGTTATTAATTTTAGACAATTTCTTGCCTAAAAACACAGATCACAGATGATCTCTTGCATAGAAATGAGAAAACGCTCAGATAACACAAAATAAGCATCATTTTTGCTTAGAAAAACTAAGCTTTAATTTAGAAAGAAATTTATTGTTATAAGTATTATTATCATTATTATTATTATTATTATTATTATTATTATTATTATTATTATTGTTTCTTTTATTACTATTATTATTATTATTATTATTATTATTATTATTATTATTATTATTAACTTTTGTATAGTAAATGTTTTTATACCAGTTTTAAAATGAGTTATTAATTTTATTCAATTTCTTGCCTAAAAACACAGATCACAGATGATCTCTTGCATAGAAATGAGAAAACGCTCATATAACACACAAAATAAGCATCATTTTTGCTTAGAAAAACTAAGCTTTAATTTAGAAAGAAATTCATTATTATAAGTATTATTATCATTATTATTATTATTATTATTATTATTATTATTATTATTATTATTATTATTATTATTATTATTATTATTATTATTATTATTACTATTATTATTATTATTATTATTACTATTATTATTATTATTATTATTATTATTATTATTATTAACTTTTGTATAGTAAATGTTTTTATACCAGTTTTAAAATGAGTTATTTATTTTATTCAATTTCTTGCCTAAAAACACAGATCACAGATGATCTCTTGCATAGAAATGAGAACACGCTCATATAACACACAAAATAAGCTTCATTTTTGTTTAGAAAACTAAGCTTACTTTTATTACTATTATTATTATTTTTATTATTATTATTATTACTATTATTATTATTATTATTACTATTATTATTATTATTATTATTATTATTATTATTATTATTATTATTATTATTATTATTATTATTATTATTATTATTATTATTATTATTAACTTTTGTATAGTAAATGTTTTTATACCAGTTTTAAAATGAGTTTTTAATTTTAGACAATTTCTTGCCTAAAAACACAGATCACAGATGATCTCTTGCATAGAAATGAGAAAACGCTCAGATAACACAAAATAAGCATCATTTTGGCTTAGAAAAACTAAGCTTTAATTTAGAAAGAAATTCATTATTATAAGTATTATTATCATTATTATTATTATTATTATTATTATTATTATTATTATTATTATTATTATTATTATTATTAACTTTTGTATAGTAAATGTTTTTATACCAGTTTTAAAATGAGTTATTAATTTTATTCAATTTCTTGCCTAAAAACACAGATCACAGATGATCTCTTGCATAGAAATGAGAACACGCTCATATAACACACAAAATAAGCTTCATTTTTGCTTAGAAAACTAAGCTTACTTTTATTACTATTATTATTATTATTATTATTATTATTATTATTATTATTATTATTATTATTATTATTATTATTATTATTATTATTATTATTATTATTATTATTATTATTATTATTATTTTTATTATTGTTATTATTATTATTATTATTATTATTATTATTATTAAAACGCTGTATTCTAGCACAAAATACTAATTACATTATAGTTTCGACGAGAATAGCTTATTTGGAATGATTCATGCTTCCAAACGAGTAAATTTTTATTAAACAGATGCCAAACATCATGTTTTGTCCTATAAAGACATTTTATATTGCAGTTTGTATTAAAACGAAATATTTTCGTTGATTCTTTGTTAGAAGCAGCAAACCTAACATTAAAGAATCTGAAAACTTTGTACTCGGACACAAACCACCGAATTTTGTATCAGTTTAGACAAAAACGGTTGATTTTCGACAATATTTTGCTTTGAACAAGAAAACATATCAAACTGACTAAAAACGTCTTATTTTAACACAAAACAAAAGATTTGCGTTATAGTCTTAACGAGAGCTGTTAATTTCAAACGGTTCTATGCTTTGAAACGAGTAAACTTTCACTGTACAGAGGAAAAACATCTTATTTCGCCTTTTAAAAACGATTCATGCCACAGTTTGGATAAAAACCAATTATTTTCGTTAATTCATTGTTACAAACATGAAACCTTACATCAAAGTAACTGAAAACCCCTTATTCAGGCACAGAAATTCGAATTACGTTTCAGTCTGGACAAAAACTGCTTACTTTAGACGATCCTTTGTTTTGAATACAAAAACTTACATTAAAAAGATTAAAAACGTCTTATTCTGGCTGAAAACTGCAAATTATATATTACTCTAGATAAAAGCAATTTATCCTGATTACTCCTTTACTTAGAATAGAGTAAACTTGTATAAAACTTAATGAAAACTTTAAATTTCGTCTCAAAGAAATAATTTACGTTATAGTTTTGACCAGCACTGTTTATTTCAAACGATTTTATGATTTGAAACTAATGAACTTTTATGGGGCAGATGCAAAACCACATATTACCATATAAAGCGTTGTTTTAAAGCAAATTATTACCTTTTGCAACAAGAAATTTCACGTCAAAGAAACTGAAAACTTCGTATCCATACATAAATATCGAATTACGTATCAGTTTAGGCAAATACAGCATATTTTAAACGATTCCTTGCTATAAACAAGAAAAATTTTATCAAGCATATTGAAAACGTCTTATTCTCGAAAATAAGAGCAAATTATGTATCAGTTTTAACAAAAGCGGATTACTCTGTTTGATTCTATGCTTAGAGTAGAGTAAACTACTATAAAACGTAATGAAAACTCTATATTCAAGCTCAAAAGAACAAATTACGTTATAGTTTTGACTAAAAAAAAATATTTCGAACGATTACATACTTCGAAGTAAGCAAACTTTAATTGAACAAGTGAAAAAGCTAATACTTTGCTTTAAAATAACGATTTATGTGGTAATATGGTATTTTGCATCTGTCCTATAAAAGTTTACTCGTTTCGCTCCATTGAATCATTCGAAATAAATTATCTTGACACAACAACAACGAAAATAATTTGTTTTTGTTTAAACTGTAACATAAGTCGTTTTTATAAAACGAACTAAGACGTTTGGCATCTGTTTCGTGAAAGTTTTCTCGTTTGGGGGCATAAAATCGTTTGAAATTAAGAGTTCTGGTCAAAACTATAACGTAAATTATTTCTTTGTATCACTTTAAAGATTTGCGTTATAGTCTTGCCGAGAACTGTTAATTTCAAACGATTCTATGCTTTGAAACCAGTATACTTTCACTGAACAGAGGCAAAACGTCTGATTTCGCCTTTAAAAAACGATTTATGTCACAGTTTGGATTAAAACCAATGATTTTCGTTTATTCATTGTTACAAACAAGAAACCTTACATCAAAGAAACTGAAAACCTCTTATTCAGGCCCAGAAAATCAAATTACGTTTCAGTCTGGACACAATTGCTTATTTTAGACGATTCTTTCTTTTGAACACGAAAACTTACATTAAAAAGATTAAAAACGTCTTATTCTGGCTCAAAACTGCAAATTGTGTATTACTTTGGATAAAAGTAGTTTATCCTGATTACTCCTTTGCTTAGAATAGAGAAAACTTGTATAAAACTTAATGAAAACTTTAAATTTCGTCTCAAAGAAATAATTTACATTATAGTTTTGACCAGAACTGTTAATTTCAAACGATTTTATGCCCTCAAACGAGAAAACTTTCACTGAACAGATGCCAAACGTCTTAGTTCGTTTTATAAAAACATGTTACAGTTTGAACAAAAAAAATATTTTCGTTGTTGTGTCAAAATAATTTATTTCGAATGATTCAATGGAGCGAAACGAGTAAACTTTTATAGGACAGATGCAAAATACCATATTACCACATAAATCGTTATTTTAAAGCAAAGTATTAGCTTTTGCACTTGTTCAATTAAAGTTTGCTTACTTCGAAGTATGTAGTCGTCCGAAATAATTTTTTTTTGTCAAAACTATAACGTAATTTGTTCTTTTGAGCTTGATTATAGAGTTTTCATTACGTTTTATAGTAGTTTACCCTACTCTAAGCATAGAATCAAACAGAGTAATCCGCTTTTGTTAAAACTGATACATAATTTGCTCTTATTTTCGAGAATAAGACATTTTCAATGTTTGATAAAATTTTTCTTGTTTATAGGAAGGAATCGTTTAAAATAAGCTGTATTTGTCTAAACTGATACGTAATTCGATATTTGTGCATGGATACGATGTTTTCAGTTTCTTTGACGTGAAATTTCTTGTTGCAAAAGGTAATAATTTGCTTTAAAACAACGCTTTATATGGTAATATGTGGTTTTGCATCTGCCCCATAAAAGTTCATTAGTTTCGAATCATAAAATCGTTTGAAATAAACAGTGCTGGTCAAAACTATAACGTAAATTATTTCTTTGAGACGAAATTTAAAGTTTTCATTAAGTTTTATACAAGTTTACTCTATTCTAAGTAAAGGAGTAATCAGGATAAATTGCTTTTATCTAGAGTAATATATAATTTGCAGTTTTCAGCCAGAATAAGACGTTTAAAAGGCGAAATAAGATGTTTTTCCTCTGTACAGTGAAAGTTTACTCGTTTCAAAGCATAGAACCGTTTGAAATTAACAGCTCTCGTTAAGACTATAACGCAAATCTTTTGTTTTGTGCTAAAATAAAACGTTTTTAGTCAGTTTGATATAAGTTTTCTTGTTCAAAGCAAAATATTGTCGAAAATCAACCGTTTTTGTCTAAACTGATACAAAATTCGGTGGTTTGTGTCCGAATACAAAGTTTTCAGATTCTTTAATGTTAGGTTTGCTGCTTCTAACAAAGAATCAACGAAAATATTTTGTTTTAATACAAACTGCAACATAAAATGTCTTTATAGGACAAAACATGATGTTTGGCGTCTGTTTAATAAAAATTTACTCGTTTGGCAGCATAGAATCATTCCAAATAAGCTATTCTCGTCGAAACTATAATGTAATTAGTATTTTGTGTTAGAATACAGCGTTTTTGTTTGATTTATTAACAATTTTGTCTATTTTAAGCAATGAAACGAATAGGATTAGCTGCCTTTATTCAAAGTGATACATAAATTGCTCTTTTATGCCAGATTAATACGTTTTTAGTCTGTTTGATGTATGTTTTCATGTTCAAAGCAAAAGATCGTCTAAAATAAGCCGTTTTTGTTTGAACTGATGAACAATTCAGACTGAGAGTCAACAAAAATAATTTGTTTTAATCCAAACTGATACTTTTTGACCCTATAAGAGTCCTATAAGAGTCCGAGATACGCCGTTCTCGTCAAGTCTATAACGTAATTCGTTTTTTTGTGTCAGAATACGACGTTATCTGTCTTTTTTATATAATTTTTTAATAATAATAATAATAATAACAATAATAATAATAATAATAATAATAATAATAATAATAATAATAATAATAATAAATAATAATAATAATAATAATAATAATAATAATAATAATAATAATAATAATAATAATAATAATAATAATAATAGTAATAAAAGTAAGCTTAGTTTTCTAAGCAAAAATGAAGCTTATTTTGTGTGTTATATGAGCGTTTTCTCATTTCTATGCAAGAAATCATCTGTGATCTGTATTTTTAGGCAAGAAATTGTCTAAAATTAATAACTCATTTTAAAACTGGTATAAAAACATTTACTATACAAAAGTTAATAATAATAACAATAATAATAATAATAATAATAATAATAATAATAATAATAATAATAATAATAGTAATAATAATAATATTAATAATAATAATAATAATAATAATAATAATAATAAAAATAATAATAATAGTAATAAAAGCAAGCTTAGTTTTCTAAGCAAAAATGAAGCTTATTTTGTGTGTTATATGAGCGTTTTCTCATTTCTATGCAAGAGATCATCTGTGATCTGTGTTTTTAGGCAAGAAATTGTCTAAAATTAAAAACTCATTTTAAAACTGGTATAAAAACATTTACTATACAAAAGTTAATAATAATAATAATAATAATAATAATAATAATAATAATAATAATAATAGTAATAATAATAAAAATATTAACAATAATAATAATAATAATAATAAAAATAATAATAATAGTAATAAAAGTAAGCTTAGTTTTCTAAGCAAAAATGAAGCTTATTTTGTGTGTTATATGAGCGTTTTCTCATTTCTATGCAAGAGATTATCTGTGATCTGTGTTTTTAGGCAAGAAATTGAATAAAATTAATAACTCATTTTAAAACTGGTATAAAAACATTTACTATACAAAAGTTAATAATAATAATAATAATAATAATATTAATAATAATAATAATAATAATAATAATAATAATAATAGTAATAAAAGAAATAATAATAATAATAATAATAATAATAATAATAATAATAATAATAATAATAATAATAATGATAATAATACTTATAATAATGAATATCTTTCTAAATTAAAGCTTAGTTTTTCTAAGCTAAAATGATGCTTATTTTGTGTTATCTGAGCGTTTTCTCATTTCTATGCAAGAGATCATCTGTGATCTGTGTTTTTAGGCAAGAAATTGTCTAAAATTAAAAACTCATTTTAAAACTGGTATAAAAACATTTACTATACAAAAGTTAATAATAATAATAATAATAATAATAATAGTAATAAAAGGAAGCTTAGTTTTCTAAGCAAAAATGAAGCTTATTTTGTGTGTTATATGAGCGTTTTCTCATTTCTATGCAAGAGATCATCTGTGATCTGTGTTTTTAGGCAAGAAATTGAATAAAATTAATAACTCATTTTAAAACTGGTATAAAAACATTTACTATACAAAAGTTAATAATAATAATAATAATAATAATAATAATAATAATAATAATAATAATAATAATAATAATAATAGTAATAAAAGGAATAATAATAATAATAATAATAATAATAATAATAATAATAATAATAAAAATAATAATAATAATAATAATAATAATAATAATAATAATAATGATAATAATACTTATAATAATGAATTTCTTTCTAAATTAAAGCTTAGTTTTTCTAAGCAAAAATGATGCTTATTTTGTGTTATCTGAGCGTTTTCTCATTTCTATGCAAGAGATCATCTGTGATCTGTTTTTTTAGGCAAAAAATTGTCTAAAATTAATAACTCATTTTAAAACTGGTATAAAAACATTTACTATACAAAAGTTATAATCGGTTTTTAATAATAATAATAATAATAATAATAATAATAATAAATAATAATAATAAAAATAATAGTAATAATAATAATAATAATAAAAATAATAATAATAGTAGTAATAAAAGTATGCTTAGTTTTCTAAGCAAAAATGAAGCTTATTTTGTGTTATATGAGCTTTTCTCATTTCTATGCAAAAGATCATGTGTGATCTGTGTTTTTAGGCAATCTAAGCCATTTGATAGTTTTAAGGCAAGAAATTGGCTAAAATTAATAACTCATTTTAAAACTGGTATAAAAACATATACTATACAAAAGTTAATAATAATAATAATAATAATAAAAATAATAATAATAATAAAACTAATAATAATAATAATAATAACAATAATAATAATAATAATAATAATAATAATAATAATAATAATAATAGACTAACACTTTAGTAGAGGAAAAGGAGAAGACATAAATGTCACCAAAGTCTTGAGAGTCGTTTTTAGTCGTCATATTAATAATAACATTAATAATAATAATACTAATATTACTAAATTTGCTTATATGCAAGCGCTTAATTAAGGTAACAGTTTCATGCTTATATCTCGAAAACAGTTACTCCTATCAATTTTTATCTTTTTACTAAAATTAAAGCTGATAAAATTTCCTACAAAATAGTTATTTGCATTTTTTATGTAGAACTAACCATAAGCGAGATATAAGTTTGAAAATAATTAATATTTAAAAAAAAGTGCTTTAACTGAAAATGTCTTGTGATTTAAAATACACTTAATTTAATGGGTTCAGTACTTTATTAGAAGAAAAAGGAGGTGACATAAAAGTCACCAAAGTCTTCAGAGTTGTTTTTAGTACTAAATTTGCTTATATGCAAGCCCTTAATTAAGGTAACAGTTTTTTGGTTTCTTGCTTATATCTCGAAAACAGTTACTCCTATCAATTTTTATCTTTTCACTAAAATTAAAGCTGATAAAATTTCCTACAAAATAGTTATTTGCATTTTTCATGTAGGACTAACCATAAGCGAGATATGAGTTTGAAAATAATTAATACTTAAAAAAAAATGTGCTTTAACAAAAAATGTCTTGTGATTTAAAATACACTTAATTTATTATGTCCAATACTTTATTAGAAGAAAAAGGAGGTGACAGAAAGGTCACTGAAGTCTTCAGAGTCAATTTTAAATGCTGCATTTTCGTCTTTGTCTCAAACATTGAAAACTGAATTACATTTTTGTTCAGTAACAGTTACAGTTTTCTTATTGGTTTTTTGCTTATATCTCGAAAACAGTTACTCCTATCAATTTTTATCTTTCTCTCAAAATTAAAGCTGATAAAATTTTCTACAAAATAGTTATTCGCATTTTTTTTGTAGGACCAACCATAAGCAAGTTATAGAGTTGGATATAAATAATCTTTAACAAAAATTTGCTTTAAAATAAAATGTTTGAAAAACCGAAATTAAACTAAATTAATTAAGACTAACACTTTAGTAGAGGAAAAAGGAGAAGACATAAAAGTCACCAAAGTCTTGAGAGTCGTTTTTAGTCGTCATATTAATAACAATAACATTAATAATAATAATACTAATATTACTAAATTTGCTTATATGCAAGCGCTTAATTAAGGTAACAGTTTCATGCTTATATCTCGAAAACAGTTACTCCTATCAATTTTTATCTTTTTACTAAAATTTAAGCTGATAAAATTTCCTACAAAATGTTTATTTGCATTTTTCATGTAGGACTAACCATAAGCGAGATATAAGTTTGAAAATAATTAATATTTAAAAAAAAAGTGCTTTAACAGAAAATGTCTTGTGATTTAAAATACACTTAATTTATTGGGTCCAATACTTTATTAGAAGAAAAAGGAGGTGACATAAAAGTCACTGAAGTTTTCAGAGTCGTTTTTAAATGCTGCATTTTCGTCTTCGCCTCAAACATTGAAAACTGAATTACATTTTTGTTCAGTAACAGTTACAGTTTTCTTATTGGTTTTTTGCTTATATCTCGAAAACAGTTACTCCTATCAAATTTTATCTTTTTTCCAAAATTAAAGCTGATAAAATTTCCAACAAAATAGTTATTTGCATTTCTTTTGTAAGACCAACCATAAGCGAGTTATAGAGTTGGATATAAATTACCTTTAACAAAAATTTGCTTTAAAATAAAATGTTTGAAAAACCGAAATTAAACTAAATTAATTGAGTCTAACACTTTAGTATAAGAAAAAGGAGAAGACATTAAAGTCACCAAAATCTTCAGAGTCGTTTTTAGTCGTCATATTAATAACAATAACATTAATAATAATAATACTAATAGTACTAAATTTGCTTATATGCAAGCGCTTTATTAAGGTAACAGTTTTTTGGTTTCTTGCTTATATCTCGAAAACAGTTACTCCTATCAATTTTTATCTTTTTACTAAAACTAAAGCTGATAAAATTTCCTACAAAATAGTTATTTGCATTTTTCTTGTAGGACCAAGCATAAGCGAGTTATAGAGATGGATATAAATAATATTTAACAAAAATTTGCTTTAAAATAAAATGTTTGAAATACTGAAATTAAACTAAATTAATTGTGTCTAACACTTTAGTAGAGGAAAAAGGAGAAGACATAAAAGTCACTAAAGGTTTCAAAGTTGTCTTTAATCGTCATATTAATAACAATAACATTAATAATAATAATACTAATAGTACTAAATTTGCTTATATGCAAACGCTTAATTAAGGTAACAGTTTTTTGGTTTCTTGCTAATATCTCGAAAACAGTTACTCCTATCAATTTTTATCTTTTTACTAAAATTAAAGCTGATAAAATTTTCTACAAAATAGTTATTTGCATTTTTCATGTAGGACTAACCATAAGCGAGATATAAGTTTGAAAATAATTAATATTTAAAGAAAAAGTGCTTTAACAGAAAATGTCTTGTGATTTAAAATACACTTAATTTAATGGGTCCAATACTTTATTAGAAGAAAAAGGAGGTGACATAAAAGTCACCAAAGTCTTCAGAGTTGTTTTTAGTACTAAATTTGCTTATATGCAAGCCCTTAATTAAGGTAACAGTTTTTTGGTTTCTTGCTTATATCTCGAAAACAGTTACTCCTATCAATTTTTATCTTTTTACTAAAATTAAAGCTGATAAAATGTCCTTCAAAATAGTTATTTGCATTTTTCATGTAGGACTAACCATAAGCGTGATGTAAATTTGAAAATAATTAATATTAAAAAATAAGTGCTTTAACAGAAAATGTCTTGTGATTTAAAATACACTTAATTTAATGGGTCCAATACTTTATTAGAAGAAAAAGGAGGTGACATAAAAGTCACTGAAGTCTTCAGAGTCGATTTTACATGCTGCATTTTTGTCTTTGTCTCAAACATTGAAAACTGAATTATATTTTTGTTCAGTAACAGTTAGAGTTTTCTTATTGGTTTTTGCTTATATCTCGAAAACAGTTACTTCTATCAATTTTTATCTTTCTTTCAAAATTAAATCTGATAAAATTTCCTACAAAATAGTTATTTGCATTTTTCTTGTAGGACCAACCATAAACGAGTTATAGAGTTGGATATAAATAATCTTTAACAAAAATTTGCTTTAAAATAAAATGATTGAAATACTGAAATTAAACTAAATTAATTAAGACTAACACTTTAGTAGAGGAAAAAGGAGAAAACATAAAAGTCACCAAAGTCTTGAGAGTCGTTTTTAGTCGTCATATTAATAACAATAACATTAATAATCATAATACTAATAGTACTAAATTTGCTTACATGCAAACGCTTAATTCAGGTAACAATTTTTTGGTTTCTTGCTTATATCTCGAAAACAGTTACTCCTATCAATTTTTATCTTTTTACTAAAATTAAAGCTGATAAAATTTCCTACAAAATAGTTGATTGCATTTTTAATGTAGGACTAACCATAAGCGAGATATAAGTTTAAAAATAATTAAAATTTAAAAAAAAGTGCTTCAACAGAAAATGTCTTGTGATTTAAAATACACCTAATTTATTGGGTCCAATACTTTATTAGAAGAAAAAAGAGGTGACAGAAAGGTCACTGAAGTCTTTAGAGTCGTTTGTAAATGCTGCATTTTCGTCTTCGTCTCAAACATTGAAAACTGAATTACATTTTTGTTCAGTAACTGTTACAGTTTTCTTAGTGGTTTTTTGCTTATATCTCGAAAACAGTTACTCCTATCAATTTTTATCTTTTTTTTAAAATTAAAGCTGATAAAGCTTCCTACAAAATAGTTATTTGCATTTTTCTTGTAGGACCAACCATAAGCGAGTTATAGAGTTGGATATAAATAATAAATAATAAAAATAAAAAAAATGTTTGAAATACTGAAATTAAACTAAATTAATTGTGTCTAACACTTTAGTAGAGGAAAAAGAAGAAGACATAAAAGTCACTAAAGGTTTCAGAGTCGTCTTTAATCGTCATATTAATAACAATAACATTAATAATAATAATACTAATAGTACTAAATTTGCTTATACGCAAACGCTTAATTAAGTTAACAGTTTTTTGGTTTCTTGCTTATATCTCGAAAACAGTTACTCCTATCAATTTTTATCTTTTTACTAAAATTAAAGCTGATAAAATGTCCTTCAAAATAGTTATTTGCATTTTTCATGTAGGACTAACCATAAGCGTGATGTAAATTTGAAAATAATTAATATTAAAAAATAAGTGCTTTAACAGAAAATGTCTTGTGATTTAAAATACACTTAATTTAATGGGTCCAATACTTTATTAGAAGAAAAAGGAGGTGACATAAAAGTCACTGAAGTCTTCAGAGTCGATTTTACATGCTGCATTTTTGTCTTTGTCTCAAACATTGAAAACTGAATTATATTTTTGTTCAGTAACAGTTAGAGTTTTCTTATTGGTTTTTGCTTATATCTCGAAAACAGTTACTTCTATCAATTTTTATCTTTCTTTCAAAATTAAATCTGATAAAATTTCCTACAAAATAGTTATTTGCATTTTTCTTGTAGGACCAACCATAAGCGAGTTATAGAGTTGGATATAAATAATAAATAATAAAAATAAAAAAAATGTTTGAAATACTGAAATTAAACTAAATTAATTGTGTCTAACACTTTAGTAGAGGAAAAAGAAGAAGACATAAAAGTCACTAAAGGTTTCAGAGTCGTCTTTAATCGTCATATTAATAACAATAACATTAATAATAATAATACTAATAGTACTAAATTTGCTTATACGCAAACGCTTAATTAAGTTAACAGTTTTTTGGTTTCTTGCTTATATCTCGAAAACAGTTACTCCTATCAATTTTTATCTTTTTACTAAAATTAAAGCTGATAAAATTTCCTCTAAAATAGTTATTTGCATTTTTTATGTAGGACTAACCATAAGCGAGATATAAGTTTGAAAATAATTAATATTTAAAAAAAAAGTGTTTGACAGAAAATGTCTTGTGATTTATAATACACTTAATTTATTGGGTCCAATACTTTATTAGAAGAAAAGGGAGGAGACATAAAAGTCACTGAAGTTTTAAGAGTCGTTTTTAAATGCTGCATTTTCGTCTTCGTCTCAAACATTGAAAACTGAATTACATTTTTGTTCAGTAACTGTTACAGTTTTCTTAGTGGTTTTTTGCTTATATCTCGAAAACAGTTACTCCTATCAATTTTTATCTTTCTTTTAAAATTAAAGCTGATAAAGCTTCCTACAAAATAGTTATATGCATTTTTCTTGTAGGACCAACCATAAGCGAGTTATAGAGTTGGATATAAATAATAAATAATAAAAATAAAAAAAATGTTTGAAATACTGAAATTAAACTAAATTAATTGTGTCTAACACTTTAGTAGAGGAAAAAGAAGAAGACATAAAAGTCACTAAAGGTTTCAGAGTCGTCTTTAATCGTCATATTAATAACAATAACATTAATAATAATAATACTAATAGTACTAAATTTGCTTATATGCAAACGCTTAATTAAGTTAACAGTTTTTTGGTTTCTTGCTTATATCTCGAAAACAGTTACTCCTATCAATTTTTATCTTTTTACTAAAATTAAAGCTGATAAAATTTCCTCCAAAATAGTTATTTGCATTTTTTATGTAGGACTAACCATAAGCGAGATATAAGTTTGAAAATAACTAATATTTAAAAAAAAGTGCTTTAACAGAAAATGTCTTGTGATTTAAAATACACTTAATTTATTGGGTCCAATACTTTATTAGAAGAAAAAGGAGGTGACATAAAAGTCACTGAAGTCTTCAGAGTCGTTTTTAAATGCTGCATTTTCGTCTTAGTCTCAAATATTGAAAACTGAATTACATTTTTATTCAGTAACAGTTACTGTTTTCTTATTGGTTTTTTGCTTATATCTCGAAACCAGTTACTCCTATCAATTTTTACCTTTTTTTCAAAATTAAAGCTGATAAAATTTCTTACAAAATAGTTAATTGCATTTTTTTTGTAAGACCAACCATAAGCGAGTTATAGAGTTGGATATAAATAATCTTTAACAAAAATTTGCTTTAAAATAAAATGTTTGAAAATCCGAAATTAAACTAAATTAATTAAGACTAACACATTAGTAGAGGAAAATGGAGAAGACATAAAAGTCACCAAAATAGTTATTTACATTTTTCTTGTAGGACCAAGCATAAGCAAGTTATAGAGTTGGATATAAATAATATTAAACAAAAATTTGCTTTAAAATAAAATGTTTGAAAAACTGAAATTAAACTAAATTAATTGTGTCTAACACTTTAGTAGAGGAAAAAGAAGGAGACATAAAAGTCACTAAAGTCTTAGAGTTGTCTTTAGTTGTCATATTAATAACAATAACATTTATAATAACAATACTAGTAGTACTAAATTTGCTTATATGCAAGCGCTTAATTAAGGTAACAGTTTTTTTGTTTTTTGCTTATATCTCGAAAACAGTTACTCCTATCAATTTTTACTTTTTCACCAAAATTAAAGGTGATAAAATTTCCTACAAAATAGTTATTTGCATTTTTCATGTAGAACTAACCATAAGCGAGATATAAGTTTGAAAATAATTAATAATTAAAAAAAAGTGTTTTAACAGAAAATGTCTTGTGATTTAAAATACACTTAATTTATTGGGTCCAATACTTTATTAGAAGAAAAAGGAGGTGACATAAAAGTCACTGAAGTCTTCAGAGTCGTTTTTAAATGCTGCATTTTTGTCTTCGTCTCAAACATTGAAAACTGAATTACATTTTTGTTCAGTAACAGTTACAGTTTTCTTATTGGTTTTTTGCTTATATCTCGAAAACAGTTACTCCTATCAAATTTTATCTTTCTTTCAAAATTAAAGCTGATAAATTTTCCAACAAAATAGTTATTTACATTTTTCTTGTAGGACCAAGCATAAACGAGTTATAGAGTTGGATATAAATAATATTTAACAAAAATTTGCTTTAAAATAAAATGCTTGAAAAACCGGAATTAAACTAAATTAATTGTGTCTAACACTTTAGTAGAGGAAAAAAGAGAAGACATAAAAGTCACTAAATGTTTCAGAGTCGTCTTTAGTCGTCATATTAATAACAATAACATTAATAATAATAATACTAATAGTACTAAATTTGCTTATATGCAAACGCTTAATTAAGGTAACAGTTTTTTGGTTTCTTGCTTATATCTCGAAAACAGTTACTCCTATCAATTTTTATCTTTTTTTCAAAATTAAAGCTGATAAAATTTCCTACATAATAATTATTTGCATTTTTTTGTAGGACCAACCATAAGCGAGTTATAGAGTTGGATATAAATAATCTTTAACAAAAATTTGCTTTAAAATAATATGTTTGAAAAACCGAAATTAAACTAAATTAAGACTAACACTTTAGTAGAGGAAAAAGGAGAAGACATAAAAGTCACCAAAGTCTTGAGAGTCGTTTTTAGTCGTCATATTAATAACAATAACATTAATAATAATAATACTAATATTACTAAATTTGCTTATATGCAAGCGCTTAATTAAGGTAACAGTTTTTTAGTTTCTTGCTTATATCTCGAAAACAGTTACTCCTATCAATTTTTATCTTTTTACTAAAATTAAAGCTGATAAAATTTCCTACAAAATAGTAATTTGCATTTTTCATGTAGGACTAACCATAAGCGAGATATAAGTTTGAAAATAATTAATATTTAAAAAAAAGTGTTTTAACAGAAAATGTCTTGTGATTAAAATACACTTAATTTAATGGGTCCAATACTTTATTAGAAGAAAAAGGAGGAAACATAAAAGTCACTGAAGTCTTCAGAGTCGATTTTAAATGCTGCATTTTCGTCTTTGTCTCAAACATTGAAAACTGAATTACATTTTTGTTCAGTAACAATTACAGTTTTCTTATTGGTTTTTTGCTTATATCTCGAAAATAGTTACTTCTATCAATTTTTATCTTTCTTTCAAAATTAAAGCTGATAAAATTTTCTACAAAATAGTTATTCGCATTTTTTTTGTAGGACCAACCACAAGCGAGTTATAAAGTTGGATATAAATAATCTTTAACAAAAATTTGCTTTAAAATAAAATGTTTGAAAAACCGAAATTAAACTAAATTAATTGTGTCTAACACTTCAGTAGAAGAAAAAGGAGAAGACATAAAAGTCACCAAAGTCTTCAGAGTTGTTTTTAGTACTAAATTTGCTTATGTGCAAGCCCTTAATTAAAGTAACAGTTTTTTGGTTTCTTGCTTATATCTTGAAAACAGTTACTCCTATCAATTATTATCTTTTCACTAAAATTAAAGCTGATGAAATTTCCTACAAAATAGTTATTTGCATTTTTCATGTAGGACTAACCATAAGCGTGATTTTAAATCACAAGACAATTTCTGTTAAAGCACATTTTTTTTAAATATTAATTATTTTCAAACTTATATCTCGCTTATGGTTAGTCCTACATGAAAAATGCAAATAACTATTTTGTAGGAAATTTTATCAGCTTTAATTTTAGTGAAAAGATAAAAATTGATAGGAGTAACTGTTTTCGAGATATAAGCAAGAAACCAGAAAACTGTTACTTTAATTAAGGGCTTGCATATAAGCAAATTTAGTACTAAAAACAACTCTGAAGACTTTGGTAACTTTTATGTCTTCTCCTTTTTCTTCTACTAAAGTGTTAGACACAATTAATTTAGTTTAATTTCGGTTTTTCAAACATTTTATTTTAAAGCAAATTTTTGTTAAAGATTATTTATATCCAACTCTATAACTCGCTTATGGTTGGTCCTACAAAAAAAATGCGAATAACTATTTTGTAGAAAATTTTATCAGCTTTAATTTTGAAAAAAAAATAAAAATTGATAGGAGTAACTGTTTTCGAGATATAAGCAAAAAACCAATAAGAAAACTGTAACTGTTACTGAACAAAAATGTAATTCAGTTTTCAATGTTTGAGACGAAGACGAAAATGCAGCATTTAAAATCGACTCTGAAGCCTTCAGTGACTTTTATGTCACCTCCTTTTTCTTCTAATAAAGTATTGGACCCAATAAATTAAGTGTATTTTAAATCACAAGACATTTTCTGTTAAAGCACTTTTTTTTAAATATTAATTATTTTTAAACTTATATCTCGCTTATGGTTAGTCCTACATGAAAAATGCAAATTACAATTTTGTAGGAAATTTTATCAGCTTTAATTTTAGTAAAAACATAAAAATTGATAGAAGTAACTGTTTTCGAGATATAAGCAAGAAACCAAAAAACTGTTACCTTAAATAAGCGCTTGCATATAAGCAAATTTAGTACTAAAAACAACTCTGAAGACTTTGGTGACTTTTATGTCTTCTCCTTTTCTCTCTACTAAAGTGTTAGACCCAATTAAATTAGTTTAATATCGGTTTTTCAAACATTTTATTTTAAAGCAAATTTTTGTTAAAGATTATTTATATCCAACTCTATAACTCGCTTATGGTTGGTCTTACAAAAAAATGCAAATAACTATTTTGTAGGAAATTTTATCAGCTTTAATTTTGAAAAAAAGATAAAAATTGTTAGGAGTAACTGTTTTCGAGATATAAGCAAGAAACCAAAAAACTGTTACCATAATTAAGCGTTTGCATATAAGCAAATTTAGTACTATTAGTATTATTATTATTAATGTTATTGTAAATAATATGACGACTAAAGACGACTCTGAAACATTTAGTGACTTTTATGTCTTCTCCTTTTTCCTCTACTTAAGTGTTAGACACAATTAATTTAGTTAAATTCCGGTTTTTCAAGCATTTTATTTTAAAGCAAATTTTTGTTAAAGATTATTTATATCCAACTCTATAACTCGCTTATGGTTCGTCTTACAAAAAAATGCAAATAACTATTTTGTAGGAAATTTTATCAGCGTTAATTTTGAAAAAAAGATAAAAATTGTTAGGAGTAACTGTTTTCGAGATATAAGCAAGAAACCAAAAAACTGTTACCTTAATAAAGCGCTTGCATATAAGCAGATTTAGTACTATTAGTATAATTATTATTAATGTTATTGTTATTAATATGACGACTAAAAACGATTCTGAAGACTTTGGTGACTTCTATGTCTTTTTTTTTTCTCTACTAAAGTGCTAGACACAATTAATTTAGTTTAATTTCAGTATTTCAAACATTTTATTTTTAAGCAAGTTTTTGTTAAATATTATTTATATCCAACTTTATAACTCGCTTATGGTTGGTCCTACAAGAAAAATGAAAATAACTATTTTGTAGGAAATTTTATCAGCTTTAATTTTGGAAGAAAGATAAAAATTGATAGGAGTAACTGTTTTCGAGATATAAGCAAAAAACCAATAAGAAAACTGTGACTGTTACTGAACAAAAATGTAATTCAGTTTTCAATGTTTGAGACGAAGACGAAACTGCAGCATTTAAAAACGACTCTGAAGACTTCAGTGACTTTTATGTCACCTCTTTTTTCTTCTAAAAAAGTATTGGACCCAATAAATTAAGTGTATTTTAAATCACAAGACATTTTCTGTTAAAGCACTTTTTTTAAATATTAATTATTTTCAAACTTATATCTCGCTTATGGTTAGTTCTACATAAAAAATGCAAATAACTATTTTGTAGGAAATTTTATCAGCTTTAACTTTAGTAAAAAGATAAAAATTGATAAGAGTAACTGTTTTCGAGATATAAGCAAGAAACTGTTACCTTAATTAAGCACTTACATATAAGCAAATTTAGTAATATTAGTATTATTATTATTATTATTAATGTTATTGTTATTAATATGACTACTAAAAACGACTCTCAAGACTTTGGTGACTTTTATGTCTTCTCCTTTTTTCTCTACTAAAGTGTTAGTCTTAATTAATTTAGTTTAATTTCGGTTTTTTAAACATTTTATTTTAAAGCAAATTTTTGTTAAAGATTATTTATATCCAACTCTATAACTCGCTTATGGTTGGACCTACAAAAAAAATGCGAATAACTATTTTGTAGAAAATTTTATCAGCTTTAATTTTGAAAGAAAGATAAAAAGTGATAGGAGTAACTGTTTTCGAGATATAAGCAAAAAACCAATAAGAAAACTGTAACTGTTACTAAACAAAAATGTAATTCAGATTTCAATGTTTGAGACAAAGACGAAAATGCAGCATTTAAAATCGACTCTGAAGACTTCAGTGACTTTTATGTCTCCTCCTTTTTCTTCTAATAAAGTATTGGACCCATTAAATTAAGTGTATTTTAAATCACAAGACATTTTCTGTTAAAGCACTTTTTTTTTAAATATTAATTATTTTCAAACTTATATTTCGCTTATGGTTAGTCCTACATGAAAAATGCAAATTACTATTTTGTAGGAAATTTTATCAGCTTTAATTTTAGTAAAAAGATAAAAATTGATAGGAGTAACTGTTTTCGAGATATAAGCAAGAAACCCAAAAACTGTTACCTTAATTAAGCGCTTGCATATAAGCAAATTTAGTAATGTTAGTATTATTAATATTAATGTTATTGTTATTAATGTGGCGACTAAAAACGACTCTTAAGACTTTGGTGACTTTTATGTCTTCTCTTTTTTCCTCTACTAAAGTGTTAGTCTTAATTTAGTTTAATTTTAGTAAAAAGATGAAAATTGATAGGAGTAACTGTTTTCGAGATATAAGCAAGAAACCAAAACACTGTTACCTTAATTAAGCGTTTGCATATAAGCAAATTTAGTACTATTAGTATTATTATTATTAATGTTATTTTTATTAATATGACAACTAAAGACAACTCTGAAACCTTTAGTGACTTTTATGTCTTTTCCTTTTTCCTCTACTAAAGTGTTAGACACAGTTAAATTAGTTTAATTTCAGTTTTTCAAACATTTTATTTTAAAGCAAATTTTTGTTAAAGATTATTTATATCCAACTCTATAACTCGCTTATGGTTGGTCCTACAAAAAAATGCAAATAACTATTTTGTAGGAAATTTTATCAGCTTTAATTTTGAAAAAAAGATAAAAATTTATAGGAGTAACTGTTTTCGAGATATAAGCAAGAAACCCAAAAACTGTTACCTTAATTAAGCGCTTGCATATAAGCAAATTTAGTAATATTAGTATTATTAATATTAATGTTATTGTTATCAATGTGACGACTAAAAACGACTCTTAAGACTTTGGTGACTTTTATGTCTTCTCCTTTTTCCTCTACTAAAGTGTTAGTCTTAATTTAGTTTAATTTCGGTTTTTCAAACATTTTATTTTAAAGCAAATTTTTGTTAAAGATTATTTATATCCAACTCTATAACTCGTTTATGCTTGGTCCTACAAGAAAAATGTAAATAACTATTTTGTTAGAAATTTTATCAGCTTTAATTTTGAAAGAAAGATAAAATTTGATAGGAGTAACTGTTTTCGAGATATAAGCAAAAAACCAATAAGAAAACTGTAACTGTTACTGAACAAAAATGTAATTCAGTTTTCAATGTTTGAGACGAAGACAAAAATGCAGCATTTAAAAACGACTCTGAAGACTTCAGTGACTTTTATGTCACCTCCTTTTTCTTCTAATAAAGTATTGAACCCAATAAATTAAGTGTATTTTAAATCACAAGACATTTTCTGTTAAAACACTTTTTTTTAATTATTAATTATTTTCAAACTTAAATCTCGCTTATGGTTAGTTCTACATAAAAAATGCAAATAACTATTTTGTAGGAAATTTTATCACCTTTAATTTTAGTGAAAAAGTAAAAATTGATAGGAGTAACTGTTTTCGAGATATAAGCAAAAAACCAAAAAACTGTTACCTTAATTAAGCGTTTGCATATAAGCAAATTTAGTACTATTAGTATTATTATTATTAATGTTATTGTTATTAATATGACGACTAAAGACGACTCTGAAACATTTAGTGACTTTTATGTCTTCTCCTTTTTCCTCTACTAAAGTGTTAGACACAATTAATTTAGTTTAATTCAAGTTTTTCAAGCATTTTATTTTAAAGCAAATTTTTGTTAAATATTATTTATATCCAACTCTATAACTCGTTTATGCTTGGTCCTACAAGAAAAATGTAAATAACTATTTTGTTGGAAATTTTATCAGCTTTAATTTTGAAAGAAAGATAAAATTTGATAAGAGTAACTGTTTTCGAGATATAAGCAAAAAACCAATAAGAAAACTGTAACTGTTACTGAACAAAAATGTAATTCAGTTTTCAATGTTTGAGACGAAGACAAAAATGCAGCATTTAAAAACGACTCTGAAGACTTCAGTGACTTTTATGTCACCTCCTTTTTCTTCTAATACAGTATTGGACCCAATAAATTAAGTGTATTTTATAAATCACAAGACATTTTCTGTTAAAACACTTTTTTTTAATTATTAATTATTTTCAAACTTATATCTCGCTTATGGTTAGTTCTACATGAAAAATGCAAATAACTATTTTGTAGGAAATTTTATCACCTTAATTTTGTTGAAAAAGTAAAAATTGATAGGAGTAACTGTTTTCGAGATATAAGCAAAAAACAAAAAAACTGTTACCTTAATTAAGCGCTTGCATATAAGCAAATTTAGTACTACTAGTATTATTATTATAAATGTTATTGTTATTAATTTGACGACTAAAGACAACTCTAAGACTCTAGTGACTTTTATGTCTCCTCCTTTTTTCTCTACTAAAGTGTTAGACACACTTAATTTAGTTTAATTTCAGTTTTTCAAACATTTTATTTTAATGCAAATTTTTGTTAAATATTAAAAACTATTAAATGGCTTAGATTGCCTAGAAACATAGATCACACATGATCTTTTGCATAGAAATGAGAAAACGCTCATGTAACACACAAAATAAGCTCCATTTTTCCTTATTAAAAGTATTATTATTATTACTTTTGTTACTATTACTATTATTATTATTATTATTATTATTATTATTATTATTATTATTATTAGTATTATTATTATTATTATTATTAACTTTTGTATAGTAAATGTTTTTGTACCAGTTTTAAAATGAGATTAATTTTAGCCAATTTCTTGCCTAAAAACTACCAAATGGCTTAGATTGCTTAAAAACACAGATCACACATGATCTTTTGCATAGAAATGAGAAAAGCTCATATAACACAAAATAAGCTTCATTTTTGCTTAGATAACTAAGCTTATTTTTATTACTACTATTATTATTATTTTTATTATTATTATTATTATTACTATTATTTTTATTATTATTATTACTATTATTATTATTATTATTATTATTATTATTATTATTAATATTATTATTATTAAAAACCGATTATAACTTTTGTATAGTAAATGTTTTTATACCAGTTTTAAAATGAGTTATTAATTTTAGACAATTTCTTGCCTAAAAAAACAGATCACAGATGATCTCTTGCATAGAAATGAGAAAACGCTCAGATAACACAAAATAAGCATCATTTTTGCTTAGAAAAACTAAGCTTTAATTTACAAAGAAATTCATTATTATAAGTATTATTATCATTATTATTATTATTATTATTATTATTATTATTATTATTTCTTTTATTACTATTATTATTATTTTTATTATTATTATTATTATTATTATTACTATCATTATTGTTATTATTACTATTATTATTATTATTATTATTATTATTATTATTATTATTATTATTAACTTTTGTATAGTAAATGTTTTTATACCAGTTTTAAAATGAGTTATTAATTTTATTCAATTTCTTGCCTAAAAACACAGATCACAGATGATCTCTTGCATAGAAATGAGAAAACGCTCATATAACACACAAAATAAGCTTCATTTTTGCTTAGAAAACTAAGCTTACTCTTATTACTATTATTATTATTATTATTATTATTATTATTATTATTATTATTATTATTACTACTATTATTATTATTATTATTATTATTATTATTATTATTATTGTTATTATTATTATTATTATTAAAAAATTATATTAAACAGACAGAAAACGTCGTATTCTGACACAAAAAAACGAATTACGTTATAGACTTGACGAGAACGGCGTATCTCGGACTCTTATAGGACTCTTATAGGTTCAAAAAGTATCAGTTTGGATTAAAACAAATTATTTTTGTTGACTCTCAGTCTGAATTGTTCATCAGTTCAAACAAAAACGGCTTATTTTAGACGATCTTTTGCTTTGAACATGAAAATATACATCGAACAGACTAAAAACGTATTAATCTGGCATAAAAGAGCAATTTATGTATCACTTTGGATAAAGGCAGCTAATCCTATTCGTTTCATTGCTTAAAATAGACAAAATTGTTAATAAATCAAACAAAAACGCTGTATTCTAGCACAAAATACTAATTACATTATAGTTTCGACGAGAATAGCATATTTGGAATGATTCTATGCTTCCAAACGAGTAAATTTTTATTAAACAGACGCCAAACATCATGTTTTGTCCTATAAAGACATTTTATATTGCAGTTTGTTTTAAAACAAAATATTTTCGTTGATTCTTTGTTAGAAGCAGCAAACCTAACATTAAAGAATCTGAAAACTTTGTATTCGGACACAAACCACCGAATTTTGTATCAGTTTAGACAAAAACGGTTGATTTTCGACAATATTTTGCTTTGAACAAGAAAACTTATATCAAACTGACTAAAAACGTCTTATTTTAGTACAAAACAAAAGATTTGCGTTATAGTCTTAACGAGAGCTGTTAATTTCAAACGGTTCTATGCTTTGAAACGAGTAAACTTTCACTGTACAGAGGAAAAACATCTTATTTCGCCTTTTAAAAACGATTCATGCCACAGTTTGGATAAAAACCAATTATTTTCGTTAATTCATTGTTACAAACATGAAACCTTACATCAAAGTAACTGAAAACCCCTTATTCAGGCACAGAAATTGGAATTACGTTTCAGTCTGGACAAAAACTGTTTACTTTAGACGATCCTTTTTAGTAATGTTAGTATTATTAATATTAATGTTATTGTTATTAATGTGGCGACTAAAAACGACTCTTAAGACTTTGGTGACTTTTATGTCTTCTCTTTTTTCCTCTACTAAAGTGTTAGTCTTAATTTAGTTTAATTTTAGTAAAAAGATGAAAATTGATAGGAGTAACTGTTTTCGAGATATAAGCAAGAAACCAAAACACTGTTACCTTAATTAAGCGTTTGCATATAAGCAAATTTAGTACTATTAGTATTATTATTATTAATGTTATTTTTATTAATATGACAACTAAAGACAACTCTGAAACCTTTAGTGACTTTTATGTCTTTTCCTTTTTCCTCTACTAAAGTGTTAGACACAGTTAAATTAGTTTAATTTCAGTTTTTCAAACATTTTATTTTAAAGCAAATTTTTGTTAAAGATTATTTATATCCAACTCTATAACTCGCTTATGGTTGGTCCTACAAAAAAATGCAAATAACTATTTTGTAGGAAATTTTATCAGCTTTAATTTTGAAAAAAAGATAAAAATTTATAGGAGTAACTGTTTTCGAGATATAAGCAAGAAACCCAAAAACTGTTACCTTAATTAAGCGCTTGCATATAAGCAAATTTAGTAATATTAGTATTATTAATATTAATGTTATTGTTATCAATGTGACGACTAAAAACGACTCTTAAGACTTTGGTGACTTTTATGTCTTCTCCTTTTTCCTCTACTAAAGTGTTAGTCTTAATTTAGTTTAATTTCGGTTTTTCAAACATTTTATTTTAAAGCAAATTTTTGTTAAAGATTATTTATATCCAACTCTATAACTCGTTTATGCTTGGTCCTACAAGAAAAATGTAAATAACTATTTTGTTAGAAATTTTATCAGCTTTAATTTTGAAAGAAAGATAAAATTTGATAGGAGTAACTGTTTTCGAGATATAAGCAAAAAACCAATAAGAAAACTGTAACTGTTACTGAACAAAAATGTAATTCAGTTTTCAATGTTTGAGACGAAGACAAAAATGCAGCATTTAAAAACGACTCTGAAGACTTCAGTGACTTTTATGTCACCTCCTTTTTCTTCTAATAAAGTATTGAACCCAATAAATTAAGTGTATTTTAAATCACAAGACATTTTCTGTTAAAACACTTTTTTTTAATTATTAATTATTTTCAAACTTAAATCTCGCTTATGGTTAGTTCTACATAAAAAATGCAAATAACTATTTTGTAGGAAATTTTATCACCTTTAATTTTAGTGAAAAAGTAAAAATTGATAGGAGTAACTGTTTTCGAGATATAAGCAAAAAACCAAAAAACTGTTACCTTAATTAAGCGTTTGCATATAAGCAAATTTAGTACTATTAGTATTATTATTATTAATGTTATTGTTATTAATATGACGACTAAAGACGACTCTGAAACATTTAGTGACTTTTATGTCTTCTCCTTTTTCCTCTACTAAAGTGTTAGACACAATTAATTTAGTTTAATTCAAGTTTTTCAAGCATTTTATTTTAAAGCAAATTTTTGTTAAATATTATTTATATCCAACTCTATAACTCGTTTATGCTTGGTCCTACAAGAAAAATGTAAATAACTATTTTGTTGGAAATTTTATCAGCTTTAATTTTGAAAGAAAGATAAAATTTGATAAGAGTAACTGTTTTCGAGATATAAGCAAAAAACCAATAAGAAAACTGTAACTGTTACTGAACAAAAATGTAATTCAGTTTTCAATGTTTGAGACGAAGACAAAAATGCAGCATTTAAAAACGACTCTGAAGACTTCAGTGACTTTTATGTCACCTCCTTTTTCTTCTAATACAGTATTGGACCCAATAAATTAAGTGTATTTTATAAATCACAAGACATTTTCTGTTAAAACACTTTTTTTTAATTATTAATTATTTTCAAACTTATATCTCGCTTATGGTTAGTTCTACATGAAAAATGCAAATAACTATTTTGTAGGAAATTTTATCACCTTAATTTTGTTGAAAAAGTAAAAATTGATAGGAGTAACTGTTTTCGAGATATAAGCAAAAAACAAAAAAACTGTTACCTTAATTAAGCGCTTGCATATAAGCAAATTTAGTACTACTAGTATTATTATTATAAATGTTATTGTTATTAATTTGACGACTAAAGACAACTCTAAGACTCTAGTGACTTTTATGTCTCCTCCTTTTTTCTCTACTAAAGTGTTAGACACACTTAATTTAGTTTAATTTCAGTTTTTCAAACATTTTATTTTAATGCAAATTTTTGTTAAATATTAAAAACTATTAAATGGCTTAGATTGCCTAGAAACATAGATCACACATGATCTTTTGCATAGAAATGAGAAAACGCTCATGTAACACACAAAATAAGCTCCATTTTTCCTTATTAAAAGTATTATTATTATTACTTTTGTTACTATTACTATTATTATTATTATTATTATTATTATTATTATTATTATTATTATTATTATTATTAGTATTATTATTATTATTATTATTAACTTTTGTATAGTAAATGTTTTTGTACCAGTTTTAAAATGAGATTAATTTTAGCCAATTTCTTGCCTAAAAACTACCAAATGGCTTAGATTGCTTAAAAACACAGATCACACATGATCTTTTGCATAGAAATGAGAAAAGCTCATATAACACAAAATAAGCTTCATTTTTGCTTAGATAACTAAGCTTATTTTTATTACTACTATTATTATTATTTTTATTATTATTATTATTATTACTATTATTTTTATTATTATTATTACTATTATTATTATTATTATTATTATTATTATTATTATTATTATTATTATTAATATTATTATTATTAAAAACCGATTATAACTTTTGTATAGTAAATGTTTTTATACCAGTTTTAAAATGAGTTATTAATTTTAGACAATTTCTTGCCTAAAAAAACAGATCACAGATGATCTCTTGCATAGAAATGAGAAAACGCTCAGATAACACAAAATAAGCATCATTTTTGCTTAGAAAAACTAAGCTTTAATTTACAAAGAAATTCATTATTATAAGTATTATTATCATTATTATTATTATTATTATTATTATTATTATTATTATTATTATTTCTTTTATTACTATTATTATTATTTTTATTATTATTATTATTATTATTATTACTATCATTATTGTTATTATTACTATTATTATTATTATTATTATTATTATTATTATTATTATTATTATTAACTTTTGTATAGTAAATGTTTTTATACCAGTTTTAAAATGAGTTATTAATTTTATTCAATTTCTTGCCTAAAAACACAGATCACAGATGATCTCTTGCATAGAAATGAGAAAACGCTCATATAACACACAAAATAAGCTTCATTTTTGCTTAGAAAACTAAGCTTACTTTTATTACTATTATTATTATTATTATTATTATTATTATTATTATTATTATTATTACTACTATTATTATTATTATTATTATTATTATTATTATTATTATTATTGTTATTATTATTATTATTATTAAAAAATTATATTAAACAGACAGAAAACGTCGTATTCTGACACAAAAAAACGAATTACGTTATAGACTTGACGAGAACGGCGTATCTCGGACTCTTATAGGACTCTTATAGGTTCAAAAAGTATCAGTTTGGATTAAAACAAATTATTTTTGTTGACTCTCAGTCTGAATTGTTCATCAGTTCAAACAAAAACGGCTTATTTTAGACGATCTTTTGCTTTGAACATGAAAATATACATCGAACAGACTAAAAACGTATTAATCTGGCATAAAAGAGCAATTTATGTATCACTTTGGATAAAGGCAGCTAATCCTATTCGTTTCATTGCTTAAAATAGACAAAATTGTTAATAAATCAAACAAAAACGCTGTATTCTAGCACAAAATACTAATTACATTATAGTTTCGACGAGAATAGCATATTTGGAATGATTCTATGCTTCCAAACGAGTAAATTTTTATTAAACAGACGCCAAACATCATGTTTTGTCCTATAAAGACATTTTATATTGCAGTTTGTTTTAAAACAAAATATTTTCGTTGATTCTTTGTTAGAAGCAGCAAACCTAACATTAAAGAATCTGAAAACTTTGTATTCGGACACAAACCACCGAATTTTGTATCAGTTTAGACAAAAACGGTTGATTTTCGACAATATTTTGCTTTGAACAAGAAAACTTATATCAAACTGACTAAAAACGTCTTATTTTAGTACAAAACAAAAGATTTGCGTTATAGTCTTAACGAGAGCTGTTAATTTCAAACGGTTCTATGCTTTGAAACGAGTAAACTTTCACTGTACAGAGGAAAAACATCTTATTTCGCCTTTTAAAAACGATTCATGCCACAGTTTGGATAAAAACCAATTATTTTCGTTAATTCATTGTTACAAACATGAAACCTTACATCAAAGTAACTGAAAACCCCTTATTCAGGCACAGAAATTGGAATTACGTTTCAGTCTGGACAAAAACTGTTTACTTTAGACGATCCTTTGTTTTGAATACAAAAACTTACATTAAAAAGATTAAAAACGTCTTATTCTGGCTGAAAACTGCAAATTATATATTACTCTAGATAAAAGCAATTTATCCTGATTACTCCTTTACTTAGAATAGAGTAAACTTGTATAAAACTTAATGAAAACTTTAAATTTCGTCTCAAAGAAATAATTTACGTTATAGTTTTGACCAGCACTGTTTATTTCAAACGATTTTATGATTCGAAACTAATGAACTTTTATGGGGCAGATGCAAAACCACATATTACCATATAAAGCGTTGTTTTAAAGCAAATTATTACCTTTTGCAACAAGAAATTTCACAAGTCAAAGAAACTGAAAACATCGTATCCATGCACAAATATCGAATTACGTATCAGTTTAGGCAAATACAGCTTATTTTAAACTATTCCTTGCTATAAACAAGAAAAATTTTATCAAACATATTGAAAATGTCTTATTCTCGAAAATAAGAGCAAATTATGTATCAGTTTTAACAAAAGCGGATTACTCTGTTTGATTCTATGCTTAGAGTAGAGTAAACTACTATAAAACGTAATGAAAACTCTATATTCAAGCTCAAAAGAACAAATTACGTTATAGTTTTGACAAAAAAAAATTATTTCGGACGACAACATACTTCAAAGTAAGCAAACTTTAATTGAACAAGTGCAAAAGCTAATACTTTGCTTTAAAATAACGATTTATGTGGTAATATGGTATTTTGCATCTGTCCTATAAAAGTTTACTCGTTTCGCTCCATTGAATCATTCGAAATAAATTATTTTGACACAACAACGAAAATAATTTTTTTGTTCAAACTGTAACATGTCGTTTTTATAAAACGAACTAAGACGTTTGGCATCTGTTTAGTGAAAGTTTTCTCGTTTGGGGGCATAAAATCGTTTGAAATTAACAGTTCTGGTCAAAACTATAACGTAAATTATTTCTTTGAGACGAAATTTAAAGTTTTCATTAAGTTTTATACAAGTTTGCTCTATTCTAAGCAAAGGAGTAATCGGGATAAACTACTTTTATCCAAAGTAATACATAATTTGCAGTTTTGAGCCAGAATAAGACGTTTTTAATCTTTTTAATGTAAGTTTTCGTGTTCAAAAGAAAGAATCGTCTAAAATAAGCAATTTGTGTCTAGA